>NC_133368.1:11355807-11423683 GCF_049309525.1 Garra rufa | reverse complement strand
GTATATATGTGTATATATATATATATATATATATATATATATATATATATATATATAATATTTTTGTTTATTTATTTATATTTGTTATATAATTTCTATTTATTTTATATTATATATTACTCAACATTATTAATTAAATTTATTATCAATATTTTCATTCATCCATCCAAATTTTGACTAACAAAGTCACAAACTTAAAAATTTTGCAGGCCTCTTACTTTTAAAGTACTTTTACTTTTATTTTATTTTATCCTTTATTTATGACTTTATTTATTTATCTGTTTATATTTGTTTTTATCCATTCATTCAAACGTGCACATTTAAAAATACAGCAACTCAAATAATAGGGTTTCTTGTTCAATTCTGAAGTCTAAGCACATCCTTCCATTCCAAGTGCTGAAAAACAAAAACAAACTTTATTTTTAGCCCCACGCCCTGTTATGTACACTATTCATGGAAAGTGTCTTCTCCTGAATTGATGTGTATTGAAAGTGAAGGCAGCCCCAAACAGAACGTGTTTTTGTCACTCCACCTCTCTGTGTTTTGGCAGCGCACAGTGATTCTCCAGACTGCAGTTTACTTGAAGCAATCAGGGAACTCCAGCACCACACCCACGAGTCCAAATAAAGTCTGAAAGCAGATGGTGACTCGCTTCACCTGGCCGTGATGACATCACGAGGCTGATGCGTCTTCCTCGAAAGATAAGGTCACCATGGCACATGTTTCAAAACACCACGGCTGGAGTTTCGGATGAAACTGCGGCGCGCTGGGAGCAGCCAGGCATGGAGGCTGTTTGTTTTCATAGGCAGGGCTGCAGAGAAACTCAGAGTCACTGAAGTAATTGCGGTCCGGCCTCGAGTCTGAGGGAGCCTGACTCAAAAATCATCGCTCGCTCGCTCAGAATGCTGTTTGGCCTGTCGTGAAGTGACCCACTTTGAGCGGTGGCACAGATGCCTTATTCACACATGCTGGCATTTCAGGTCACACTTCTAAACTGTCGTGTGGCTCGGTTTGGTTTCAAAGAGCCGGCTGAGCGAGTGGAAGGAAACCTGACTTGCTGATTGTTGTTGACTTTGGCTGGTCGAGACCAGCTGGGCTTCTTTGAAAATAATCTAATGGCTGTGGAACGGCTGAAAGGCAGCAGTTTTCACATGCTTTTCTAAATAAAATGTGCTTTGATTGTGGTAAGGGTGTGAGGGAAAACCAAGTGTGTAAATATTGGCATTTGTGCACTGGACTATGTCATTTGAACTAGTTAGGTTAAGTTGTGATGGTTAGCTTCTGTTTGGCCGTCAGTCATGGAGATGGTGTGTGTTTTGTAGGCATGTGAGGGTCGTTGAGCAGTAGAGAGGCGTGCAGGCGCTCGTCGTGACTGCGTGCCGCTGCAAGGAAGAGCTGGAGAGCAGATGAGCCTGTGTGTCATTTAATATTCAGGAGCAGTGGAGATCAGCTGCACATCACAGGCTTTACTCTGCAGAGTCATTAGACCAGCAGAACAGAGACAAACAAGAGACTATGACACCAGATCCTATCGTTCTAATGTTCTAGAATTCTATCTACCATTCAGTCTTTCATTCTGTCGTTCTATCTCACTGTCGTTCTGTCTATCGTTCTGTTGTTCTATCGTTCTATCTATCGTTCTCTCTGTTGTTTTATCTATCCTTCACTCTGTCTTTCCATCTGTCATTCCATTGTTCTGTTGTTTCATCATTCTATCGTTCTATCATTCTCTGTCGTTCCATCTATCTTTCTATTGTTCTGTTTCATCTATCATTGTATCCATCTATCTATCATTCACTCTCTGTCTTTCCATCTGTCATTCCATTGTTCTGTTGTTTCATCATTCTATCGTTCTATGATTGTCATTCCATCTGTTGTTCCGTCTATCATTCGGTCATTCTATCAGACGTTCCATCTGTCGATCTTTCATTCTATCTATCATTCTATCTGTTTGTCATTCCATCTGTCATTTTATCTATCATTCTATCGTTCTGTCTGTCATTCTCTGTCATTCCATCTATTATTTTATCATTCTATCTGTTGTTCCATCTATCATTCTATCCATCTAGCTATCATTCTAACTATCATTCTGTCATTCTACCATTCTATCAGTCGTTCCATATGTCAATCTATCATACTATCCGTCAATAATGCCATCTATCTTTCTATCTATCATTCTATCATTCTCTGTCATTTCAGCCATCAACTATCTCTTTGTCGTTCCATCTGTCATTTTATCTATCATTCTATCGTTCTACCATTCTATCAGTCGTTCCATATGTCAATCTATCATACTATTCGTCAATAATGCCATCTATCTATCATTCTATCATTCTATCTGTCGTTCCATATGTCGATCTATCATATCTGTCTTTCATTCCATCTACTGTTCTGTCGTTCTATCATTCTATCTATCGTCCATCTGTCGTTCTATCTGTTATTCTCTCTGTCGTTCCATCTTTCATTGTATCTATCATTCTATCATTCTATCTATCGTCCATCTGTCGTTCTATCTGTTATTCTCTCTGTCGTTCCATCTTTCATTGTATCTATCATTCTATCATTCTATCTATCATCCATCTGTCGTTCTATCTATTATTCTCTCTGCCGTTCCATCTATCATTCTATCATTCTATTGTTCTGTCTGTTGTTCCATCTGATGTTCCATCTATCATTCTATCCATTTAGCTATCATTCTAACTACCATTCTATCATTCTATCATTCTATCGTTCTATCTGTTGTTCCATCTATCATTCTATCTCTTTGTCGTTCCATCTGTCATTTTATCTGTCATTCTTTCGTTCTATCTATCATTCTCTGTCATTCCATCATTCTGTCATTTCATCTGCTGTTCTGTCGATCTATCTGTTGTTCCATCTATTATTCTATCCATTTAGCTATCATTCTAACTACCGTTCTATCATTCTATCTCTCTGTCATTCCATCTGTCATTCTATCTATTCTCTCTGTCGTTCCATCTGTTGTTTCATCCATCGTCCTATCCTTCTATCAATCAATCATTCTATCAGTCTATCGGCCGTTCCATCTGTTCTTCTAGAATTCTATCCTTCTAGTTATTTTTCTCTGTCTTTCTATCAATCCATATATCATTCTATCTATCCATCATTCCATCTATCAATTTATCTTTCATTCTATCATTCTCTCTGTCGTTCCATTTATCATTCTATCTCTCTGTCATTCCATGTCATTTTATCTGTCATTCCATCATTCTGTCGTTTCATCTGCTGTTCTATCCTTCTATCTGTTGTTCCATCTGTTGTTCCATCTATTATTCTATCCATTTAGCTATGATTCTAACTACCACTCTATCATTCTTTCGGTCATTCCATATGTCAATCTATCATACTATCTCTTTGTCATTCAATCTGTCGCTCTATTTGTCGTCTATCTGTCATTCCATCTATCATTCTATCTATCATTCTATTGGTCTATCTGTCATTCTATCTGTTGTTTCATCTATCGTTCTATCCTTCTGTCTATCATTCTATCTATCGTTCTGTCTCTGTCGTTCCATCTGTCATTCTGTCATTCTGTCATATCTATCGTTCTATCGTTCTATCATTCTCTGTCGTTCCATCTATCTTTCTATTGTTCTGTCGTTTCATCTATCATTGTATCCATCTATCTATCATCCATCTCTCTGTCACTCCATCTGTCATTTTATCTATCATTCTATCGTTCTATCATTCTCTGTCGTTCCACCTATCATTCTAACGTTCTATCTGTTGTTCAATCTATCATTCTATCCATCTAGCTATCATTCTAACTATCGTTCTATTGGTCTATCTGTCTTTCCATCCGTTGTTCTAGCATTCTATCCTTCTAGCTATTGTTCTCTCTGTCGTTCTTTCAATCCATAAATCATCTATCTATCTATCTATCTATCTATCTATCTATCTATCTATCTATCTATCTATCTATCTATCTATCTATCTATCTATCTATCTATCTATCTATCTATCTATCTATCTATCTATCTATCTATCTATCATCTATCTATCTATCTATCTATCTATCATAATTATTTTAACTATCATTCTATCTATCATTCTATCTCTCTGTCATTGCTAATTGGCCATGCTCAATGAGTAATCATGTTACTAATATTATTGTAAAAAAAATTATAATAATATTAATGATTTTTCCATTTATGTATCAGAAATATATTTTATATCAATCAATAAATATACACCAACATTTGGTCCTGAACTATATAATGAGTAAATGTTTAATTGAAGTTATTTTGCAGCACTTTATTTGCAAACCTTGACTTCATTATTTGTTTATTTATTAATTATTATTTATTGTTTGTATATTTATATATATATATTTTTTCTGTTCAACTTTTTACTAGTCAAAGAAAAAAAAACATCCACAAAAATATTAAGCACCACAAACACTTTTAACATTGTTAATAATAAGAAATGTTTTCCTGCTAAAATTTCTGCTTTGCTATCACAAAAGCAGATTAAAATTAAATAAAAATATATAATAATATTTCACATTATTACTGTTTTTACTGTATTTTCTGTATTATCGCTTTTTCAGAAGCCATTAAAATCTTAGACACTAAACTAACTAAAAAAAAATTTTATTCATTTATTTTTATCTTTTTATTACTTCATTACTTATTTCCTAAAACATTGTTCCCCCAAAAACCAGAACATGTGGTTTTATTTGATGTTTTCATGACATTTGTGGCACTTTTGTTCTGATGATGCAAATAACTTTGAAGATGTTTTGCAAACAAATCAACAAAACTTAACTTGTCCAGATGTCGTAACTTCCTCTCAGGGATTTTTTATACTTCTAATAAATATCCTGCTGCTACAAAAAAAAAAAAAAAAAAAAATCTGCTAGCAATTTTTACTAAATTGTGTGGCATTTGAGCAGAACCAGGTCAAGTACCACTTTAGCCTTTGCCCAAATACATGGCACGGGTCACGTCCACCCCGCATGACGTGCTGTCTGTTTTCATTTCCATGTACCAGCAGAATCCATAACCTCCATGTTTCTGAATTCATATCCCTCACGGACGACCTGTTCCCTGCCATTCTGAGGTTTTCAGGGGTCAGGCCAACTCGCTTTGTGTCCCTTTTGTCGTTGAGTGCTTTGTCCCTCTAAAGGGTTTAACGCTTTAACGGCACGGGTGTGCTCACATAGTTTTGTGTGGGCAGCAGCATAAACAATATGGCCAGTGGCAAGCTTACAGAAGCACTAGAAGTGTTTGACAAAGAAATGGCAGCGCTAAACAGAGGGCTGAAACAATACGGGCTGAGTAACTCATCCGAGCCCCCGCCGACGCGGCCCTGCTTCATATTCTCTACGCTTCATCCACTTTAGTGACAAACCAAATACATCTCTCTCAAACACAGACCCTCCTCCTGCTCTTCACACACATACATACCTCTGTCCTAAATACACACATTTGCTCAGCGGGCTTGTGTTTGCAGTAAAAACTCAGTAATCCAAAGATTTGCTAACAATTATTAAATCTACACGACACTCCCTCAACTATATCCACTAAAATCCCTAGTATGTTGTATTTTCTGGTTGCTATAGAGTTCACTGCTAAATTCATTGCATCATTGAAAGATGTCTTTCAATATCTTTGTCCTTTGCCAAAGGTTTTCAGAAAACAATTATCTTGATTTACGTTTACTAAACTTTTTACGATTATTAAAGTTTTACTTGTTTTTTGAAAGATACATTGATCAATAACATTTTTATTGCATTTATTAATTTAATAAAAATTGAATATTGAAAATTGCATGATCAACATTTTTAGTTTTGAATAAAAATTAATTTTGATATTTTTGGGGGGCATGATTTCAATAATGCAAACTGTCCTCATTATAATGAGAAAATTCTTGGAAAGGAGAAGTAAAGAAACTTTATTAAGTAGTTCAGCATAATCTTTTATTATTGTTTCTTATTATTTAATAATAATTAGTATGCAATAATAATAACAATTATTATTATTATTATTATTATTATTATATAATTATAATCTTTATCTTTATTATTATTCACGCAACCAACATGCATCAGAAAAAAATAGGATTTAATATAACAGTAATAACATATTTAAATATAATATTTCGAATATTAATATTTATTATTACTAATATTGAAAAAAAAATCAAAAACATTTTAAAAGATCAAAATCTTTAAGATTAAAATGAAAAAAAAAACTATATTTTCTTAGTATTTTATTACAATTTTGTTTTTAAAACTGAACTTTTTTACATCAAAACAAGTGGAAAACACTGTTAAATTAAACAAAAAATAATTATAATATGTACATATAATATTTATAGTAGTAATATTTTTATATAATAGTCAAATATTTTTTCACCTTAAAAATATATCATTATCATATATCAATATATTTAATAATTAAAATTACATGATTAAACAACAACAATATATTGTCTGTAAACAAGTCTTGATATTTTAATACTATTCCCTTTTCATAACTAAAGATATTTTACCTCAAAAATATGTTAAATAATGTTTCATTTTACAGTAAGATAATATTTAATTGAGACATTTAAAATTAAAACAAGTCTTGTTTTATAAAATTTATAAAATTTTAAAAAATGAAGCTATTTTGTTTAAATCAAAACAAGTCAAAAACACAAGTAAATTCACAAATAATAATTATAATTTATATATATGTGTATATATATTAATAATTAAAAGTTTTTTTTTTCATATTTTTTAAAGATATTTTATTACTATTTTCTTCTCATGACTAAAGATACAGTCAAACCAAAATTTATTCAGACACCTTCAACCTTTCTCACATTATCACAGTTTATTACAGCTATAGTTTAAAAATTTTTAATAAAATTGGACAGGAACTCAGTGTTAAACTGTGTCAGAGCAAATTCATCTTGATAATGTCAGATAACTCTGATAGAACGGTATGTAATGGACAATATTTACACAACTATCAATACTTTGTTGGCCAGTTACCAAGAAATGCTTAATTTTGTTCAGTCTGTGGTGTAAAATAGGTCACATTAGCTATTAAAGAAAAAACACTTAAGTAAAACATGGTCGGGTCAAAATGTCTGAATAATTTTTAGTACCAAATTGTTATGTTTCACTAATTTTGGGGTATAATATGTCACAGTTTATGTTATTTTGCTATGCTCACTTACATAAATGAACTATAGTGTCCTGTACTCACTAGTAAAAATATCTGGTTTATAAATTGTATCTGGTGTCTGAATAATTTTTTATTTGTATTTCATCTCAAAATCAGATAAAATACTGTTTTGGAAACTGATGCAACGGTAATGACGTTGGCTAATACCTCATCATTATCTAACACAAAGACCGCATGCTTTTCCTCACTACGACATTAAATATTAATCCGTTTCGCCTCTGCTATACATTACCTCTTGTCCCACGAATTTGACATTAGGATTTGACTAAACACCTTCTGACTGGATCTGCTTTGTGCTGCTCTAATATTACAAAACGCATCAACGATAAGAATGGCTCCTTTCATCGGATGCCATTGTGAAGGGCACTTTTAATGTTTTGGCCTGAGACGTGTCGTATTGTGTTCCCTGTAAAGGTAACCCGTCAGGTTCCTGAATAAGGGTGTGACTCTGAGCGTTAGCGTGAGAACTCAGCCGCACGCGTTTCTCCAGATTCAGTTCAGTGAATCAATTATGAATGACCTTTGAGCAGAGCAGAGCGCAGTCCTGTCTCTCGCTCTCAGGCAGTTTGACCCACACAACCGCCTGTCTGTCTGCCTCTCGGTGTGCAGGTCAACAAACTTCATGCCAAATAGACAGTGGTGAGCACCAATTAACAGTAATAAATCTTTATGAGAGCAGAAATGAACTCTGTTTCTGTGTGTGACACACTTCTAGGTGTATTGACGCTGTTAATTCACTGTGGAAAGTCTAAGTGTGCTGTCTAAGTAGAGACAATATTAAGTTAGCTCAGTTTATCCCCTTCAGTCGTAGCACCTGATATACCTGTAGGTTCACCGGGTTTACAAGTGGCCTCTGCTTCCCGGTTGTGTATCAGCTCTCTCCGGCGTTGTTTGTTTCCTGCAGCGGGACTCCCAGACTAAACATCTGGAGGCACTGAGGCATTCACTTGACATCCACAGATAAATTCCACTGGTCTGTGACAGCTGCAAAACAAATGCATTAAGGACAAATGAAGGCAAGGCTTGAGGAAACCGGAACACAGCACACGCACACGCATGTGTTTCTGTTTTTCTAGGAAACAGATAAAATACGGAGTATTTCCAGAACACATTTGACTCAAAATACATACAGTGCAGTACTGTTAAAAAGTTTGAGGCCAGTTTCATTAAATTGTTAACATTGACAAAAGATTATTTCAAATAAATTCTGTTCTTTTGAACTTTCTAAAAATGTTTTCAACCGTCAGAAATGTTTCTTGAGCAGCAAATCAGCATATTAGAAGGATTTCTGAAGGATCATGTGACACTGAAGACTGCAGTAATGATGCTGAAAATGCAGCTTTGCATCACAGGAATAAATTACATTTTAAAGTATACAAAGACAGAAAACAGTTATTTTAAATTGTAATAATATTTCACAATATAACTGTTTTTACTGTATTTTCAATCATTAATATTAATAAATAGAGCTTTGGTGGGCATAAAAGACTTTATTTCAAAAGCATTTAAAAAATCTTGGCAATCCCCAAACTACTGAAGAAAAGTATGTTCAAGAATAGAGTTTACACAGTATCTGTCTGTAAATAAAGTTTGATCATGTATGCAATGATGAATAAGTGTTTGCTTACCTCAGTCCTGTCACAATTGACTCTTTGCAAACAGTTTGATTGACGGGCAATCTGACCAATCGTATCGCAGAATCCGCCATTTTGTCCAACAAACAAATCAGACAGGAGAGTAACTTTGGTGGACTAAAACTTTAAAAATTGTGTGGATTGATATCTTTCTGCAGGTTAAAATAAAATACATTCTGATGTTCATTCATGTTTATTTTGTGCTTTAAGTGAATAAGAAAAGACGATCGGTTCACGTTTCGATTAATCTAATAAGACAATAGTGATCTGTCATGACACATTAATGGCACTTATTGTTTGAATTTCTTTAAAAAATGACAAGATTTTAAAGCTGAGACCTTTTCATACCAGAACTCTTTAAATGCAAATGAGCTGCTGCTCCCTGCCCCCTTTTCCAGAATAGGGCTGTGCCTTTACAGCTCAAAGCTCAGATACTCCGCTAAAAAAAACACCTGTTTGGTTTTGATTATCATGTCTATTGCACTAAAATCATGCGTTTTAAACCATATTACTTTACTTTTCTGAGCGCACACATCCAAGGCACGCACAAAGAAAGTGTCTGTCACACAGCATGTGAGTACTAAACTAAGTTCTCTTTCATCTCTTATTGTGCTTAAACTGTGAAATACACACACGGTTATGTTAAAAACACAGGTCATGTCTGTGAAGGTAAACAGTTGGGAAAGAAATTACAAAAACAAAATGCCGGCACCGTGGGTGAAAGCGTGCAGATTAAGGGGCGGCAATATTATAATAAGATCCCCTTCTGATGTCACTAGGGGAGCAAAATCTGAGTGGCTCTTTCTTTCGAAGCTTGCAGAGAAGGTAAAAAGTTACTGGATTGTCAGTTTTTACGTTTTCTGGGTTGGTAGATGCACTTAAACATGGAAAAAGTCAGGTTTTCATGATGTCACCTTTAATGCAAGAAATAAACCGGTCAGAAATAAACTGAAAATGTAGGATTTTGAAACAAAGAAGAAAAAACATTTCAGATTCCACACTACTTTTTAGTTAGTAATTAAAAACTCTAATTTTGTGACACTGATCATGCGACTCGTTGTACAGATTATCAGATGTTCTTACTTCCATTGAATTGAAGATGCTCTCTGAATCATGCTGGAGAATCTGATCATCCGGTTTTACACACACTTGTAATGGGAAATTCGTTCATTTTTCAGTTTTTCAAAATTATGAATATAAAAGTTATGATAATATAATTTGTAATTAAATATTTTGAATTCAGTTTCACTCAGTCTTTTAGAGCATATAAAATTAACTAAATTAGAACATAAAATCAGATGACCCATTAACCCCATAAAGCCTACTGTGTCATATTTGATACACACATCTCTAAGGCCTAAATTATCAACATGATCAAAACTTTGTTGAAAAACCTGTTTTGCACTCTGGTATGTTGACTTTTTTCAGTATATTAAAAGTATAGTATAAAACTAGACATGTGCCCGAATTCAAATACTGTTTTCAGAAAGGAAATGATGTGTACTGTGGTACCCCTAATGGAAATAAATACGAGATGGAAGGAGAAATATTTTACTATGAGCTCCATATTTTCACTGTATCATACTATATGACCCATAAAAGCCTGATGTATCAGACATAATATAATAATATTTTGTCTAATGGTTGAATGAACTGCTCCATATGTCAGGCTTTGAAAAGAGCTTTCGTTCTTCAACCTGGCCAAACAGGTCACCTGTAATTTGACTGTCCCAGAGAGGCGGCCTTGGCTCCAAAAACTCGAGACAGCACAGCTTTCCACAAAAAGCCGTACAGAGATGTAAAGGGTCTCTGATAGGCCCCGCTTGTTCAGTGTGCTCCTGAGGGACGCATCTACAGTGTCAGCTCCACAAAACACCGGCACAAAGCTGGCCAGACAAAAACCTGGGATGTGACTTTTGAGGAGGTGCATCGGGGGTGAACGGAAGTACTTTTCATCATGACCTACATATCTACTGCAGCTCTGTCTGAGACCGAGACATGCGTGCTTGTAATTCAGGGGCTGCTGGAGGGGGAGGGTGCTTGACTCTGATCTTCATCTTCACAGTGCTTCACAAATGCTTTTGCTTCAGTAGACAGATTTCACAGACACGGACTGAATCAAAATACTGACAGTTTTGTTTCTAAATGTCTCAGTGGTTTTAGAACAGACTAGATCTACACACGCAAACAGACCCTATCAAATATGGCAACACAAACCTCAAATGCCATGACGTTTAGCTACATTTGGTGACATCCACGTATCAGTTAGGTTTGACAGTAGTTTTAGCTGTTTTTGAATGTAAAGGAGACATTGGATGGCCATTTTTCACAAGCTGGTATAATTGTTTAGGGTCTTCATGAAATGCCTGCAACATACTTTAGTTAAAATTCCTCAGTTGTCTTATAAAACAACACCTTTTTACCTTGCCAAAAACAGCTCTGTGCTTTGACAGCACAGTGACCCATTTCGGTGCAATTCTCTTTAAAAAGCAGGTCATATGGTTTTTGAAAGTGTCCTAATATTGTGTTGGAGTCCCCTTACAGGTTTAAATGCATCTAAGCTCAAAAAACATCTACATCTACACATAGAGGCATTTGTCAATGCTCGAAGCTGGTTCATTCGAAGCAGCTTTGAGCGTAATGTCTGTAAACCCCTCCCTTCCATAAGCCTTCTCTGCTTAGATTGGTCAGCTGGCCAAGTCTGTTGTGATTGGCACAGAGAGGAGTACTTGAGCAAGTTAGCGAGCGCTACCATCTGTGTTGCCAGGTCTGCGGTTGTTTTTGATGTCCGTGGATTAAAGCGACCCCAATAACATCATATTTAGCCCCTGGAATGCAAATTTACCAGAGGAACCCTGACAAAAAGCATGTATTTACACTAGGGATGCACCGATCATGATTTTTCATGGCCGATTCCGATACCGATTTTTAACAAGCAAGCTGGCTGATTCCGATACCGATTTCCGATTCTTTCAAAAACAAGAAGTTATGCAAGTAAACAACATAAACAACATGTTTATTTAGTATTTAACAGGCCAAACTGTCTTTGGCTATTGATCAATAGCATCTGACATCTGAAATTAAATAAATAAAAAAATATTAAATTAAGTGACGTTTCATTAACGAATTTCAGGAGGAGCTCGCGCAGATAATTAACACGGCCAATTCATCATCAGCAATCACTCCCTATCCGATCACTCTCCCTATCCAATTACTACAGTCCCTTTAAATAACCAAGCAGTCCTACCTTCAGCTATCTCTGATTCCAGCATCCCTCCCCCCCCCCTTTTTTTTATTTTCTCCACACCTCCAGCTGGGGGGAGCGCTATTGGGTTCGGGCCAAAGGCCGAGCTCGGACCCCTCTCCCTGGGCAGGGGGAGTGCCCCGGGCTCGGGAATGACTACCGAGCTCGGAGCCCTCTCCCGGACAGCATGCCAAACACGCTTAACTTTTACGCTGTTTATTATATGCAAAAGCGAACTAGTGAAATACAGTTTAATAAGTAAAACATGCTTTTAGTAAAGTAAAACAGTAAGCCAACAGGCATTTTAATGTAAAATAATAATAATCATTCTTAACAGAACAGACTTTTATTTTTGGCTTTTCAAAAGTAATGCTTGTTTTGTTTTGTTTTTTTTACAAAAAGAAGCATCTCATCTTTGTCACAAGTGAGTCTGTTTCTTTTTTCATCTGTCACGTGAGAAGCTGAGCTGAACAAACGTTCGCTGTCCGCGCTTGTGCAGGGCGAGGACAGGTAGCACAGGAAAGCGGCTGTCCTTTGCAGACATTGCAGATTGCAATCTTCACGTCCTGCTCACAGATTTCAAAAAACCTCCACACAAGAGACATGTTTCTGAATGAATCGAATGCCGCGGCCCGCTTACACACTTCCGGAAAAAAAACGGCCGGGATAAAAACGAAAATCGATTTATGGCCGGTCAACCGGTGCATCCCTAATTTACACCCCGGAATGCGATTTTTAATGGGGGACCCCCCTTGAAAGGCAATTGGGCTAGTTTTGAGTAGCAGTGGTTTCTTGTGAATACCTGGCAACCCTGATGCACCTTTACATAAAACATTAATATAATGCTCCAATCCGTTCTTAAAATAATGACATAAAAACATTTTAACACTTATGCAAGCGAATCGTGCCCACGGCTAAAGTTTAGCTGCTAAACTGTAAACACTTAACAAGACAATATTGGTGGATACATTAGCTGAGTGCTAACGTGACTAACTGATGAAACAACAGAGTTTGTAAACCAAAATACGTCTAAGATACATTCTTTATTATTAAACGAAGTAATTAGAACAACGACAGTCTACATTAATCGACACATTCTTAGGAAATAGTGGGTTCACAGCGAATCATCAGAACTATTTCAGTAAGACAGTAATATTGTGGTTGACCTGAAAACCTAAAGATGCACTAGGTATACATCACATATTAGCACAAAATCATATTTTGAGCACTCAATTGAAAATGTACACATAATGTATCAGTCGTACTTACAGGTTGTGGATGGGAGACGCTTGTTAGCCCAAATAAAGAAGATTAGAGGCCAAAGATTAGAGAAGCAGTCCTCAGTAAAATGACGAGCACACAACAAAAGGTTTGAAAGGGAAAAGGTATCATGGAAAAAATTAATTTTCGCCAATGATTCTTCACATCATCTTTCACCAATGAAAACAAAACTTTTGCTGTTTTCACAGCGCAGAACACAGCGTCTTCTCGACATGACGTAAACACACTAACCGGGTGAGCTACCAAGCAAGTTTACTTTTTAAGAAAAGCCATACATATGGAACTGGTTATGTATTGCAAACAAACTGTTTTTAAACCGCAGAATTTATCTCCAAAACAACTTTGTTTTACATAGTTTGTTTGTTACCTCACACCCATTCCACTTAACACATCATTAAGTGGAAAGTTTGAGCTGGCAAACTGTTTCAAACCACCAAATTTCAACACACCTTTGTTTGGGCCGTATTTTGTTCAAAATATTATGTATTTGTTTATCAGGGTCTTTAATTTTCAATCTGTTGACGATACAAAGTGATTGTGCAACTTTTGCACTTCAGAAGTCTTTGAAGATAAGTGCATTTTGGAGCTTGAACATTTCTGTCCAAATTGGTGAAACATTCCTCACAATGTCTTAATTTATGTTCCACAGAAGAAAGTCATGCAGGTTTGGAATTAAATGAGAGTGAGTAATTGTTTCATTTATTTGGACTAAGTTATGCCTTAGATGTTAGATGTTTGTTAACGGTTTGCAAAGACATACAGAGAGACGGTGTGACAAGCCCATACAGACTCATACTAAAGTACTGTTAATTACCTCAATCTAGTTAGCATTCACCTGTAATTTTAATGGCACATCCATCTGATTAATATAAATTATGAGAGACACGTATGACTCGAGCAATCTGTGATAATTATTTTGTGTCTCCTCCTGTTTTCCGTACCTAAATATTATTCGGCGAGGACACCGTCTTCCCCATTTAGATTTAGTTAGAGCATAATTGGACGAGTAATTTAGGGGTAAACAGATCTGAATCTAGGTCAGACATTTCCTCTCCCTCTTTTGGCTCAGGGATTTAAAATGTAGATGCACTTGCACTGCATGGCAGGACAACAGAGTGCACCTAAAAATAAAAATAAAATACATTATGGTTAAAATGTGAAAGAAATCTAAAGGGACAGTCTTATAGTACTTTGTTCTGGCACCTGACACAGAGAGACATTGTGCTGAGGACCCATGAGGAGGAGGGAAAAGAGGATGCCCAGTTCTGAATTAGGTGAATACAGAGTGCGAATGCTTTAATTTGTATGTATAAAGGTGTGTGAGGGAAAGCAGAAGAGAGGGAGAGAGAAACCCTTGTGGTTGACAGAAGAAATAGGATTTGAAATTCAAACCGGGGAAGTTAAAGCAGCGGTTGAGGTGAATCTTAGGTTACAGGTTTTACTTCCTTAACATTTCTAGTTATGATCACATAACTGGCCTCTTTTCATGGCTGTTCAACCTTGACTGGTTTGAAGTGTCTAGACACTAAAGGAGAATCCAGTATGCATCTTTTGTGCTTGAATTGAAAGACTTCTTATGAATGCTGCCTGTAGTCTGTGATCAAACATCTGGTGTATTGGTGTGCTATTTACAAGCAGTTTTTGTTTTATGGATCGGTTTCGCTATTAGTATGCATCTCAGTTCTCCTGTGTTGTGGTATGTGCTACGGTCATATTAAAAGTTAAAGCTTGACTGGAATGCATAAAGTCAGTGCAGAGCTGCTGTGAGACATGGCTGTTACCCAGCATGCCCTTGAGTATGAGATCATTTGTGAAATGTAACATTACGGCTTCATCGTTCAAAATATTTAACATCCTGGAGGCTAAAAAAATGGCTAATGAAGAGTAATATTTCTTGTATTAAAATGCTGTGTTGATGCTCGGAGGCTCTTTATTAGCATATAAAAGATAAAACAAAAATGTGTGTCAGAAGGTCTCAAAAGAACGTCAGCCACAATACTGCAAAGCTACATGCACAATGTGAATATTTTCATGGCTAGATGAGTCTTGAATGCAGCAGAAATGCAAAGTGCACTGTGGACCCACAGTGCAACATGCGTTGTAATGTGAAATGTGAGACTGAGCTTTGCTAAGGCATTGAAGGTGTGCGCTGCTGTGCACAACCCCCTTGATGCAGTTGCTAAGCAACCCCATTTATCGTCTTGTAGGACCTGTGCCGATTGCTGAGGCAACCTCATATCTGATTCACTGGCACCGACTCAAAAATACAGCAAAAATAGGGCATTATTCACCTTGACAGTTGTGGGGAAACTCAGTGGGAAAGCACTGCACTCCCTAAAGAATTTATAATAAATGGAAAGTCCCCTGCAACTAAAAGTTACATGGGAATACTAGATCTAGTCGACAGATATACTAGACAAAGCACCAGATAAGATGCGTTGGAGGAAATCCCTGCTGAAAACTCTAGTTTAAGATGGTAGCTGGGTTTTTGAACTTGGTAACTATTAAATGGCTTTTAGCAAACCAGCTAGTAACATTATATTTGCTATTTTAGTAGCTGGTCAACCAGTGAATGACGTGTATAACAGCTAATAACCAGCTTTGATCAGCTAATAACAACATGACCAGTTATTAACCAATTTGGACCAGCTAGTGACCATCTTGGACTGGCTAACAACCAGTTTTGATCAGATAGTGACCATTCTGAAACATTTATGACCAGCTTGGTCCAGTTAGTGACCACCCTAATAAAGCTAATAAAGCAATAAGCCCCAAGAGACCATGGTTTACGGTGAATTTATAACAGCTGTATAACAACTGTAAACCATGGCTTCTGTCACGTATGTGGTCAATCCTGTCTTCATGAACTCTTGCACAACACATTCTGGACTGCATTCCCCACTAGCCACTGCACCAATCACTGCACACACCTGCTCCTCGTTTTCCACTGCACTGATTGCTGCACACACCTGTTTCACATTTACCCACATGCATTTAAGCCACAGACACACACACTTCCGGGCTAAGTCTTATTGTTCCGTATGGTCATTATTCCGAGCGTTTCTTTTCGTGTTTGTTTTCCCTTGTGTTTGATTCCTGGACTCCTTCCCGTGTTTGATTCTCGCTGCCAGCCCCGACCTTCTGCCTGTGTTTGACTACTCTTTGGATTATCCTCGTTGTTGTTGTTTGCCGGTGATTGACCCTGTCTGTGTACCACGCCTTCTAATTAAAGCCTGCATTTGGATCCGAACGTCTGTCTCCCGAGTCCCCTACTGTGACAGAAGACTTCGCCACTACAGGATCCAGCAGCTTTTTCACCTCAGATCATCATGAACCCGGGAGATCGTCTGGTTCGTCTTCGCCAGAAGAACCGACAAATTGAGGAGTATGTGGCTGACTTCTGCGAACTTTGCTGGCAGGTAGATTTCCAAGACACTTTTCTAAAGCACATTTTTTACTACGGCTTGAACAAGGACTTAAAACCCTGTATTCCACTACACACACCTAACTGGTCTCTAGAACAATACATCGACCATGCACTCCAGCTGGCTAGTTCACCATTTACTGTTGGGATTGTGGATGCAGGCCCCCGCAATCCTGCAGTAACCCCTATACCACAACCTGCTCATGTCACGTCTGCCACATCAGAGCCCTCTCATGCCAAGCCTACCAAGCCAAAGTCTGCTCAAGTCACATCTACCAAATCACAGTTTGCTCACGCCATGCCTGCCGCTCCAGGGCCTGCTCACGCCAACCCAGAGCCTGTTCACAAGATGGCCGCCCCTCCTGAGCCTGTTCACAAGATGGCCGCCCTTCCTGAGCCTGTTGCCAGGATGGCTTCTGTTCCTGAGTTCCCGGCCAAGATGGCTGCCTCGCATGAGTCTGTAAGCAAGATGGCCTCCCTTCTAGAGTCTTTTCACAAGATGACCTCCCTTCTAGAGTCTGTTCGCAAGATGGCCGCCCTTCCAGAGCCTGTTTGCAAGATGGCCGCCTTCCCAGAGTCTCCGCTGGTGCCGCCCAGCCTTCCAGAGCCTCCGCTGGTTCAGCCCAGCCTTCCAGAGCCTCCGCTGGTTCAGCCCAGCCTTCCAGAGCCTCCGCTGGTTCAGCCCAGCCTTCCAGAGCCTCCGATGGTTCAGCCCAGCCTTCCAGGGCCTCCGCTGGTTCAGCCCAGCCTTCCAGAGCCTCCGCTGGTCCGCTGGTTCAGCCCAGCCTTCCAGAGCCTACCGAACCAACGTGCTTCACCGACACCCACCAACTGCCCCACGAGGCCAGACGGCCGATCATCGGCTTGGTGTGTCCCGGCCTTTAAACCAGCTATGACCATCTAGAACAGCTACATTCAGCTTGGTCCAGCTAATGACCAGTTTTGACCAGCAAATGACCATTCTGAAATGACTGTTACCAGCTTAGTCCAGCTAGTGACTGTCTTGGATCATCTTAGACCAGATCATCTTGGATCAGCTATGACCTTCTGGAACAGTTATGGCCCACTTGGCCCAGCTAGTGATCATCTTTAACCAGCTAATAACCAGTTTTGACCAGCAAATGACCATTCTGGAACAACTTTGACAATCTGGAACAGCTATAGTCAGCTTGGTCCAGCTTGTGACTGTTTTGAATCATCTTAGATCAGCTATGACCTTCTGGAACAGTTATGGCCAGCTTGGTCCTGCTTGTGACCATCTTTGACCGGATAATAACCAGTTTTGACCAGCTAATGACCATTCTGAAACAGCTATTACCAGCTTAGTCAAGCTACTGACCATCTTGGACCAACTAATAACCATTCTAGACCAGCTATGGCTGTCTGGAACAGCTAAAGTCATCTTGGACTAGCTAGTAATCATCTTGGACTGGCTAACAAGCAGTTTTGATTAGCTAGTGACCGTCCTGAAAGAGTTATGACCAGCTAGTTACTGCTAGTGGCCATCTTGGACCAGCTAATTACTAGCCATGACCTTCTGGAACAGCTATAGTCAGCTTAGTCCAGCTAGTGACAATCTTAGACCAGCTTAGTCCAGCTACTGACAATCTTGGACCAGCTTAGTCCAGCTAGTGACTGTCTTGGATAATCTTAGACCAGCTATGACCATCTAGAACAGCTACATTCAGCTTGGTCCAGCTAATGACCATCTTTGACCAACTAATAACCAATTTTGACCAGCAAATGACTATTCTGAAATGACTGTTAGCAGCTTAGTCCAGCTAGTGACTGTCTTGGATCATCTTAGACCAGCTATGACCATCTAGAACAGCTACATTCAGCCTGGTCCAGCTAATGACCATCTTTGACCAGCTAATAACCAATTTTGACCAGCAAATGACTATTCTGAAATGACTGTTAGCAGCTTAGTCCAGCTAGTGACTGTCTTGTATAATCTTAGACCAGCTATGACCATCTAGAACAGCTACATTCAGCTTAGTCCAGCTAGTGACTGTCTTGGATCATCTTAGACCAGCTATGACCATCTAGAACAGCTACATTCAGCTTGGTCCAGCTAATGACCATCTTTGACCAGCTAATAACCAATTTTGACCAGCAAATGACTATTCTGAAATGACTGTTAGCAGCTTAGTCCAGCTAGTGACTGTCTTGGATCATCTTAGACCAGCTATGACCATCTAGAACAGCTACATTCAGCTTAGTCCAGCTAGTGACTGTCTTGGATCATCTTAGACCAGCTATGACCATCTAGAACAGCTACATTCAGCTTGGTCCAGCTAATGACCATCTTTGACCAGCTAATAACCAATTTTGACCAGCAAATGACTATTCTGAAATGACTGTTAGCAGCTTAGTCCAGCTAGTGACTGTCTTGGATCATCTTAGACCAGCTATGACCATCTAGAACAGCTACATTAAGCTTGGTCCAGCTAATGACCATCTTTAACCAGCTAATAACCAGTTTTAAACAGCAAATGACCATTCTGGAACAACTATCATCTTAGACTATCTGGGACAGATATGGCCAGCTTGATCCAGCTAATGACCATCTTTGACCAGCTAATAACCAATTTTGACCAGCAAATGACCATTCTGAAACGACTATTACCAGCTTAGTCCAGCTAGTGACTGTCTTGGGTCATCTTAGACCAGCTATGACCTTCTGGAACAGTTATGGCCCACTTGGTCCAGCTAGTGATCATCTTTAACCAGGTAATAACCAGTTTTGACCAGCAAATGACCATTCCGGAACAACTATTACCAGCTTAGTCCAGCTAGTGACTGTCTTGGATGATGTTGTGTTGACGTTCGGAGGGTCTTTATTAGCATATAAAAGATAAATCAAATATGTGCGTCAGAAGATCTCAAAAGAACGTTAGTCACAATACTGCACAGCTACATACACAATGTGAAAATTTTCATGGCTAGATGGCTGTCACTAGCTTGACCTAGCTCTGTTCCAGAAGGTCATAGCTGGTCTAAGATGGTCCAAATCAGTCACTAGCTGGACTAAGCTGGTAATAGTTGTTCCAGAATAGTCATTTGCGGGTCAAAACTTGTTATTAGCTGGTCAAAGATGATCACTAGCTGGACCAAGCTGGCCATAACTGTTCCAGAAGGTCATAGCTGGTCTAAGATGATCCACTAGCTGGACTAAGCTAATAGTTGTTCCAGAACGGTAATTTGTTGGCACTCTACTGGAGTGAATTGAACATTCTGGAACAGTTATTACCAACTTGTTCCAGCTAGTGACAATCTTGGACCAGCAAACAACCCATTTTGACCAGCAAATCACCATTGTGGAACAGCCTTTACCAGCTTAGTCCAACTAGTGACTAACTGGACCAGCTTGTGACCATCCTTGAACAGCTAGGACCAACTTTGGCCAGCTGATGACTATCTTGGATTAGGTAATAACCATCTTGTATCAATTAATGTTCATTTTGGACTAGGCAATAACGAGTTAATGTTTTGGATCAGCTAATAAACAGCCAGATGGAATTTTAGCATAATAAACACATAGATGTCATTTTCCAAAACAACTACCAGTTTCAGCCGGATTTCCCAACAGGGAATAACATGTTTATTTAGTTTCATTTTTTTTTTCATTCATATTTTACGTCATATAAACCTCTGACTAAAGTCTAAAACATCAAGGTTTTAAGTTATAATATTTCAGTTGTAAATAAAAATATTAACGAGAAATACAGGATATTTTAACGGAGCTGGGAGATGAAGATGGAGCTGAGCTAAATAGGGAGCGCGTCCCACTAGACGTTATTAGGCTACATGGAGGCGCACTTCCGTCCCGCATAATTCGGTTTAGGGGAGCAGGTGCAGGGAAGGGGACTGAAGCGTCACCTCAGATAAAGCAATATATTTGATTTACTGTAGCGTTTAATTTATACCTATACGCTGGGTCGGAAGATGGTAGCAAAACAAAGAATCCGTATGGCAAACGAGAAGCACAGCAAAAACATCACTCAGAGGGGGAACGTGGCGAAGACCCTGGTAAGACTGTCATTTGTCGTCTGTGTACATGCAAATGAATGGCGATCGTGGCTTTTCTGTATGGATTTCGTTTTTCTCTGCATGATTTTCTCAGTTTTCACGATGCTGTTTTATTCAAATATCATACGAGGCGAGTGTGAGTCTTAATTGTTCTCCTAATTCTTGTCGGTATCGGGGATCATCTTAAATTAGGCTTAATTCGCAAGCGACGTAAACGCGCTATTGTTTTACATAATCACAATCTGCTCAATAAGCTTGATGAGTCGATAAGCATGATGCAAAGCAGATTTAGTTAACGTTGACGCCTATGTTGTTGCCATGGCCACAGTTGTAGGAGCTGATGAGAGATGCACTTAACGAAAATGACCACTGCTGAGTCTGACCCTCCCTTGCAAAGGTGCAGTTTAACTGGGTCACAACATCTGTCATAGCCGTCAGTGAAATCATTTGAGTGTTTTTGTGTGAGGGTTAATGAACGATGAAGATGTTGAGATGTCAGCGTCAAACTCCAGAGCAGATATGGTGTATCTTGATGCAAAAAGAAATGTAAAATAGTATTTCATGTACAGACAAACACCACACAGGAAAAAGTCTCCAGGTGTTTGTTTTCTTTTTGTTACTGTGACACTATGTAGACATTTGTGTCATGTGTAAACACACTTATCTGTGGACATTCCAGACTATTTTTTGATTATGAAATAGGTTTTGTTTATTGTTCCAGCGACCGCAGGAGGAGAAATATCCGGTGGGGCCATGGCTTTTGGCACTCTTTGTATTTGTTGTTTGTGGATCAGGTAATATGAAAAGTGTGTTTTCGATATCCCATGTGCTGATTGATATTAAACTTCTCTTGTTTGTATAATAATATGTACTTTTCCCTTTTTGTTTTCAGCTATCTTTCAGATAATTCAAAGTATCCGAATGGGAATGTGAGTCCTGGCGTTCTTCACGAATCTGAATGAGATTTTTGGGTGTCTGGATACAATCTGAAGGAAGACTGATAGGTGAAGTCCTGTTTGTGGGTCAGAGGCTTGTATGCTGAGCTGGATCTAGTGTACAATACTACATGACATTGTCACATATGTTTACAGTGTCCCTGGATGAAGGGAGCACATGCTTTTCTACAAAACCATTGTTGTTGTTGACACATCATATCGTTTTTGTCATATTTATTTGTGATTGATGATTGCCATGATCTATTTCTCTATTTAATCGTGTTTGCGTGAGCCTTTTTCAAATAAACGTCAAACACATTTGGATAATGACTCGCATCGCTTTTGCTTTTTCAAAACCAGTTAAAATTTGGTCTTTTTTTTTTCAAACGTGACCCTGGACCACAAAACCAGTCGTAAGGGTCCATTTGACAATATGAAAGCTGAATACATAGGCTTTCTTTTGATGTATAGTTTGTTAGGATACAACGATATTTGAAAATCTGGAATCTGAGATTGCAAAAAATCTAAATATTGAGAAAACTGAGTTTAAAGTTGTCCAAATGAAGGTCTCAGCAATGCCTATTACTAATCAAAAATAAGTTTTGATATATCTAGGGTACACTGTCAGAAAAAATGTGCAAAATTTGTACCTTCAGGGGTACAAAGGCTTGTCACTGGGGCAGTACCCTCAAGGGTACACCCGTTGTACCCTTTCACATGGGTACATATCTGTACCCTTGCAGTATGTACCTTACAAAGGCAAATATGTACCTTTGCTGACTAAATTGTACCATTTAGTGCTATGGTACCATAATGTACTTTTAAAAAAGGTACAAATTTGTCTTTTTTAAGGGTACTGCCCCAGTGACAAGCCTTTTGTACCTTATGGTGGCAAATCTGTACTACATACAACACATAAAAAAGGCCAGGATGCTGTTTATCACATTTATTAAACATTCAAAACATTACATTCTCACATTTTTCACAGGATGAATGTTTTAAGCTTTATCACAATGTCATAACAGGATGCATATTGCAAAATTTTACTTAAAAAAATAAATAAAAATTTCATACTCAAAACTGTTCTTATAAAGCAAAACATTTTTTCCAACAGTACACATTTCATTAATTGATTATACCCTAACATTTTATCACAAAATAAGCTCTACCTCAATGTGTCTTAAAAGGATGCAAATATTGAGCAATTATTTTTTCCAAAAACAATTGTTTATACTATTTCTAACTTTTTTAAAACATTTTATAAAATTGCAAATATCAAGAATATTAAGCTTAATATTAAATTTTTCATAATCAATACATCCCATTAAGTAAATTTTTCTACTGCATTCTACATTTTCTAAAAAATGTTTTAAACATTAAGAATCAAAAACAACCCTTTTCCAACAGTACACATTTCATCAATTGTAACTTTATATGCGTAAATTCTTTTTATCACAAACCTATTTTTACCAAACGCAGTACTACACTAATACACAGTACTAATTGGAACTTTTTAAACATTCTTGAGGATCACAGACTACTTATTTATCATAAGCAGAGTATACGGCAAGGGCCTGAAAGTCCATCTCTTGCCCTGGTTTTATAACACTTCATTCAAAGTCAGCTTTTACTGCGTATGCATGGAACTGTGACTCATACAACACTGGTATTAAAAAAACTTGCCACATTATATATATACACTGTTGACATTTAAAATGTATTGGATTTAAATCACTTTTGAAACACTGAATGTCGAAATCTTCACCCTTGTTTATCAGTATATTTGGCATTTTAACACAGGATATTAATTATTCGGGTGATAGATATTGGAAGGGGCTTGCCACCCACCTCAGTTATCTTTGCTATGGCATGCTGCCAGAAAGTCAGTGAATTCTTCATGTAGGGTGGACAAGCCAAGTTGAAAACAATAGTAAGCACTGAAGGCTGGGCATTGTAGTGATCCTTTCTTCAACTTCTAGTTCCTTGCACAACTCCACACCATCCACTTTGAAAAGTTGTACCCTCTTGGAGAAAGCCATTTTCCAGTCAGTTTCTGCCAACTGTAAGGTTGGGTATGGAGTATCAGCATCACACTGAGAAGAAAAGAAAACATCAAAAATCTATCAGTAAAACAATGCAATGTGCTGTTTTAAATGTTTTAAGACAAATAATGTGAAAATTTTGCCATAAACTACCTTGTAACCAATCAAGGTGTAGAGTTACATTCGAGCAATTTTAAGGCATGAAGATTTTTTTTCACACAAAGAAAAAACATTTAAATATCATTTATAAATATCATTTAAAAAAGCTTAATAGATAATCAATAAATAGATAATCACAAAACCACTATGTTTATGTAAATACCTAGATCTTCTGCAAGCATCTTTTCTCTTGCTTCTTGTAGACTTCGTCCAACGGAGCATTTCTTTGAACAAGCTGAAGCACCTTGGGCACAATACTGGTAAAGCCATCCCTGAAGTGCCGGCTTAAACTGCAGGCGATGAATGCATTCGGTCAGCTTCATCACACAACTGAAAATTCACAAAAAGATAAAGTTAATCATTTAATTTAACTAAAAATACTTCAAAACAATCAAATCAGACATTTTAATATTCTTTCATTGCCATTTCCCTTTAGTAATATACAAATATTTCTAAGATTGAATGCACAAATATTTGTTTACCTGAAGATTTAGAAAATTACAATGTTTCTACAAATTTGTTTTAACTGTAAATTATCATTATAGCATACTGTTTATTTATATCGACATTCAACATTCATTTTAAGCTGATAACTGATTTAGAATCTGTGATATCACTGACCCCTGAGGATGTTCATCTCTCTTATCTTGCCTGGCTCAAATTTGTAATTTTGTTAATATTTTAATTAATTTCAATATTTATTAACATAATGATAAAAGCCAAAATATTAAATGTAATAAATGTATTTTGACTGAGTAAAATCTACTGACTTCAGCAATCTACTACTACTACATTGCTATCGGTGACAGTTTAAAAATGGGAGAATCCCTTGTTTTTGCCCGAAGTTTTCAAGCCGGGAACAGAAAAAGAATTAAAGATACCTTATTAGTCTTTCAAATTTTCTTTCTTATAGCATTAATTCAGCCAAAAAGTTTAGTTTGGTCATTAATTATTCACCTTCATGTCGTTCCAAACCAGTAAGACTTCATCTTCGGAACACAATTTAAAATAATTTTGATGAAACTAACTCTAACTCTCCCAACTTTCCTTGTGTGTGCTGACTGGCCACCCTGCTTTTTAAAATATTGGCATCAGGCATTAAAAAAATCAATACGGTTAACTGTTAAACATAGGACAAATATAATACACAAAACTCAGTGTTATACTTACATTTCTGTAGTTGAAGTTTGTTGATAGGCTTCTGCTGGCACTGGTACTAGTGTTACTGTTACCACCTCCATCTTGTGTACAAATTTGTTAAATCCACCTTATTTTCTAAAAGGAAAAAAATGCATAGTCTGTGTGAGCTTGAGGTTTTAACAGCAACAATAAAATCTCTTTTTTTCAATGGACATTCATCAGTATAAAAACATTGCTTTAATTTAGAAAAATACAGGATAAGTTAGTACTTATACACTTCCAGAAAAAGGTACAATACTGTCACTGGAACAGTACCCTAAGGTACAAAAGCTAAAAGGTACCAAAATGTACACTTAACGAACTAACAGAGAACTATACTTTTTTTAACTGAGAGTGTATTATTAAAAGCCAAATTATATAAATTTGCATCTCACAGACTAGAAACGTATTTCACGAGTTTTGATAAATAATGGTAACTTAAACCAATTTTACTTGCTGTCCTTGGAAGGGCTCGATACCGACGCCTCAATACGACAACAAATAATTAGGACTCTCCTGGATTTACGTTTATAACGTTAGTCAAATATGTAACGTTACCAAACAAAACTGATATAAATCAACATGGATAATAATCATAAGGTATAGAATTCCAGAAAGACTAGGAGAGGCGTTAAAATAAAAGGCGTTCGCTCGTGTCCGGAAGGAAACGTAACGTTAAGATTAGAGTAGTAAGAACATTTTGGTAAACTGAATTTATAAATCTATGGTAACGTTACACAAACGCGATAGACCTGAGCTGTTTCTATGGCCGTTTCACCGCTGTTTTGTCAGCGTCTCATGCCATCTCTAGGTGGAGTATGAGTTAAGCGAAAAATTATATCTTAATTTCCGGCTAAATGATAAAAAAATATTGTTATAATAACAATAAGCTTAAAATGTAATGGCAATGCGTTGGTTTTGTCAGGTCAGTTTTCGAAGAAAGGTTTTCCTCACGCATCAGATAACGTTAGGCCTGGCTACAGACGCAATGTCAAGTTAACAAAAATCGAAAGGGAACCAACAGATTTTCACAGTACTTAAAATTAAACTTACCTCTAAATTTCTGTGCTTCGTCTTCAGTGACATGTATTCCAGGCAGCTTCTTTCAGTTTTTGAATAAGATCCTCCGTGTCTCCGTCGACAGACAGCGTCAGAAATGAATGATGTCCAGAATAACCGTCATGCACAATCTCATTTTCAAAATGCACAGCGCGGGCTACAATCCCATTGGACGACACAAAAAGGCTGGCTTCGAAAATATGTATTTGAACTGAGGCAAAGTAGTACACCATATAATGTTTAATAAACGTTAAATAGTTTTGTATACTACATTGTGCTTTTGCTAATTACTATTAGTATGTGTATTTGTTTAACTCTGCATTAAAAACAAAACTTAAAACAGCTCTTATATCAGTTTAAAACTACAATTAAAAATGCAGACCTACTTTAATACAAATGCTTTATGTTTAAAAGTTATTATCTTGATGTTCTGCATAAACACTAAAATGTAATTTGCGTGTGTACTGTTCAGAACTGGTCAGAAAGATGAAGGCTCTTGAACATATTTGGTTATTTTGTGCATCTCTTCCAAATAACTACAACTCATGAAAATGATTATCTTGCTATGTTTAATTTTGGGTGACTATTTCATACACTTTGGCTTACTTCTTTGGTCACACAAGTGATTGTACCTTTCTTTGGGGATTAAATGGTACAAACGTGGACCCTCTGGCAGTTGGAAACATATCTGTACCTTTTTTACCCCTAAATGGTACATATGAGTACTCTAAGGTGCAACTATGACCCATCGAGGGTACAACTTCACCATTTGTACCCTAAGTGTCACAAATGGACCCCAACCGTACCCTTTTTTCTGACAGTGTAGGAAATTTACAAAATATCTTATGGAACATGATCTTTACTTAATATCCTAATGATTTTTGCATAAAAGCAAAATCAGCAATTTTGACCCATACAATGTATTGTTGGCTATTGCTACAAATATGCTATTTACAGTTGGTTTTGTGGTCCAGGGTCACAAATGTTACAATCGATGAAAAACGTACATTTGTTGTGTAAAATTAGCAGACATAATACTAACCATACCAGAGCTGACTTCTTTTAAAATTTTTTGGGACATCTGGATTTCAAATGGCAACATTTGTTGACTCTTGATCCTTGTTCATTGAACATCAAAGTTTTCTAGCTTTGTAGTCTTTAAAAAACATGAATAGAGTGAAAAATAAACAAAATTATTTTAAATTCAATTAATGTTTAGTCAGAGACTTAAGATTAGATAATTGCTAAGTTTCTTTCCATTATATAGTTATTATGCATTTTACAGTTTATGATTAAATTATGAAAAGTACTATGAATAACCAAAAAATTATCCAATTTAATTAACTTTTCATAGTAATGCTGTGTCAAAATTGGCACGAAATGAAAATTAACTTAATTTTCTAAATTATCTTACTGGAAACGATTCATCCGTACAATAAACTTATTTATTTTATTTTTTTAAAACATGTTTTATAATGAATTTATATACAAGTAAATATTTTGACCTTGCAACTTAAATTATATTCTGATCCTAAAATTGCCAAATATGCCAAAAATTGTTAGGATAATAAGAAAAGATCATGTTCCATGAAGATATTTTGTAAATATCAAAACGTACATTTTGATTAGTTATATGCATTGCTAAGAACTTCATTTGGACAACTTTAAAGGCGATTTTCTCAATATTTTGATTGTTTTGCACCCTCAGATTCCAGATTTTCAAATAGTTGTATTTCGCCCAAATATTGCCCTATCCTAACAAACTTATCCTAACTTGATCCTCCGGTGAAAATATTACATTCACACTTATTTGTGACCCTGGGACACAAAACCAGTCTTAAGTAGCACGGGTATATTAGTAGCAATAGCCAAAATTATCGATTATCTTTTTATGCCAAAAATTAATAGGATATTAAGTAAAGATCATGTTCCACAAAGATATTTTGTAAATTTCCTACCGTAAATATATCAAAACTTAATTTTTGATTAGTAATATGCAACTTTAAAGGTGTGTTCCTCAGTATTTTGATGCTTTTGCATCTTTAGATTCCAGATTTTCAAATAGTTGTATCCCAAACCGTACATCAATGGAAAGCTTATTTATTCAAATCTCAATTTCAAACATATTTTGTGGTCCAGGGTCACATTTCTTTCATGATGATCTGTTGCACTCGAATGTAGATGCTTTTAAGAATTTTTTTTTCTATATTTGCTACAGAAACATCTTAACTACCAATAAAGCAACCACAATATGAGAATATGATATAAATACTCACCAGTCTGTGGAAGCGTATTATAACCCTATACTGACTAGCATTTTTAACTTTTATCACATAAGCGCAAGCATCTCAAGGATTTTCCTCAACGGTGTTCACAAACATGACTTTATTGAGAGTTGTGAAGTGCAACTGGCAAGTGCAATTACAGTATTATACAACTTATCTCCTGGTTTTGAGAACATGCACAGAACATAAGCATACAAGTTGTACACAATGCAAATCCATGTCAGCTATATGATAGTCAAGAGTAACTGTAAGTTAAAAGATTGATCCGGAAATACTTCACTGTCCAAACTGAAAACAGAAATCACATGGGTGTAATACTTCAAAATCATCATCATTATCATCTCAAGTGAACAAAGTAGTGTACAGTAGGTGTTAGATGAGTAGTTTCCATCTGTCAGATAAATATTGCAAGACCGATTCTGCTTTAACAGCATTAAAAATAAAGAAAAAAACGAAAAGGAAGGAAGGATGATGTGTCCTCGGTAAGCCAACTACCTCGCTACCCTCTTAAATCTGTACAACCTATATAGTGTCTCTTTAACCGCTTCACATGGCTATTTTACAAAATACTTACACTAATCATACAATAATATACAGCCTGTCCACCTCGCAATTCAGCTCTTCCGTCGAAGATTTTAAGCAACATCCCATCCTGTTTTCTTCATTCGAGAAAAAGTTATCATGGACTACACCAATGCAACTACGGAAGTCAACGCGTCTGCCTTTCCCCATGCCAGCTGGGGCACAGATCGGCAGATCTTCAAAAGTTTCATCACATTCGTCACCATAAAAGTGCTTGCTTTATTAGAAGCTCGCAGCCTGAAAAGACCGCAGTCAGCATGTACACTACAAAGGGAGAAGGGGAGACACGGAAAACAGCCTTGACCGAAAACCAACGGGAGGGGGGGGACTTTAGACACAGGCACAGTGATTCTTTTATGTCGCGTCCTCTAGGATTGTTTTCTTCCTGACAATCACATTCCGCGGATTTTGGCAACGTCCCACCTCAGCCAACTGGATTGTCACGGGTGCATAAATCACCTCGGTACGACGTTCGTCAAGTTTTGAAAGGTGTGCAAATTTCGTCAGTCTAACATGTGAGTGAGGCATGTTTGTTCAGAAGCTTCAGTCCGGCGCTACGCCGTCGGGCCCGAGTTTTGTGCTGCGAGTTGGGCCGACGGGGCGGGCGGCAGAGCTCCCTGCGTGGACGCCGGCGGCGAGCCGCTCTGAACTTGCGCCTGGAACTGTGCGAGCTGCTCCGGACTGGCCAGGTTCTTCAGCAGGTTGTTTTCCTGTTCCAGTTGAGAGTTTCTCTCAATCAGTTCTTTAATCTGTTCTTTCAACACCTCCACTTCTTCACGAACAGCGTACATCAAGTGACTCTTCACCAGATCCTGAAAGTGGACAACAAAATGTTACTTTCAAATCTTTATTCAAAGATTAACATCTATGTATCAGATTCGTTTTATTACATGTATCATATTTGTTGTGTAAAAACACAAATCTGCCTTGAAAAGCTGTAACCTGCATCCTACTCGCTACCCACAGTCCCTCCCTCCCTTTATCGTCACCAAACCAACAAAATGGCCGTCCCACCGCGCGTCAAGCCAATCAGAAGACGAGATATTTTTAACTAGGTGTAAAAGCTTTGGGGTTTGCCTAGCAACAGTAACAAGGCGCACAGATCGCGTGAGTACGCAAGCAAAACCCCAGGCAAGTCAGCAAACAAACACCAAACCCTTCGGTCGTTTTCCTACCAGCTTTTAACTTTAAACTAACCTTGAATGAGCTTGAATACTGAGGTGAGTTACAAAGCGACGCTGTCGCAATGACAGAGCAATAACAATCATTTGATAATGATTACATAATTCATTCCTCTGACACTGATGCAACTCGACAGCCTGCTTAACGTTACAGCATGTAAACAAAACATTTGTTCGGAAACGCGATGTTTATGATAAGAAAGGCAGGATTGCTTACCATGGCTTGTTCAATTTTGTTGTCTATGGCCACAACACTGGCACCCGATGAGCTGTGGGGGAAAACAGAGAAACGTTAGTTTACTGCTTGAATACACTAGCAACACATTGGAAACTATGGCAACGTCAACAAAACAAAGTCACAAATACATAAAATGTCGAAAATCCTTAACATGTTGCTTTGGAAATGCCTAGAACAGGTCTAACGCAGAAAGGTGCATTTTATATATTCAAAGCTGCCTCAGCATCGTCTTTCAAAGGCTGTGAGTGAACTGAGAGAGCTTGTTTTTCAAAGCAAAAAGCTAAAAAAATGCATTAAAACACTCAGCTGTGGTATAAACGGATTGTTGTTTAAAAACACCACCGCGTCGTATTTTCCACATTCACCGCTTATGAACGAGCTTTGGCTTATTGACGGTTTATTACACAAGTCTGACATTTTACCTATTGTCGAGCTTGACGGATGAAGTCTCGGTCCCCAAGAGCGAGGAGAGGAAGGATATTGAGAAATTTCTAAGCTGACAAACACCAAGATCCATCGCCACGGAATAGCATGAAGAATTCATGCTATTGCGTCCATAAGAAAATCGAGCAAGGGAAGCGAGCGCGTGAACTTCCTACAGCCTCTGGAGCATTACATCCTTTGTGTGCGTTTGCAGGAATACTGTGCCGTGACTCCCCAGCAGAAAAGCTCGCTTTATCAAGAGACCGTACATCCAGTGCCGCAGCACAAAGAAACTCCAAGGTCAGCTCATCTCTGCGCTGGTGAATATCTGCAGCCTGGGGTATTTGCATAATTTATTTCACACCAGCGCAGCTCAGCCGCGTCATTGGCGGAGAGCGACAGGCATTTGACTAATCTATGCAGCCACGCCCCCGCTTGACGCTCTTCCGACTCGCTCTGGATAATTTATTCCACCGCGACTTGCCTTATAAGACAATCCGGTTGGAGCGAGTTGATGTTATTTCCATCAAAAGTCTCAAGGCACCAAAAGCTCTTAACAGCCCAATTCTATTACTCAGCAGCTATATTTTGCCACAGAATCCAGGCAGAAATCACCAGTTCTTCTTCGTGATGTTATGCAATCGCAAAACATTCTGAGGTCGGGGGAAAGTGTTTTTTAAAATACTAATTTCGGCCAAAATGTTTTCCAATCTGCTTAGTTTCATTAAAGACACGGGCAAAACATTATTTGAAGGGGAATGCCTTGGAGAACAGTGTTTACATGTCGCCACTTATCGGCAAAAAGCGGAACTGCAGTAGAGTGAATCACGAAAACAGGAGAGTTTTAACCTTTATAGGATGTCCAACAGGACATCCCAGGGACTCCTGATTATAAACAAAAATACATTTTGTTAAAGCTAAACTTTAATTAACAACTTTAATAAAGGTACTAAATGTCAAAGGGAAATCAGTTAATCTTTTGAATTTGAATTTCATGGAAAAACTCAGCACTATTTAGTATAATCCAGAGGAAATGACTGAACTTTAATTTTAAAACGAAAAATGAAAATCAAAGTATCAAATTATTTGCACACTTTTCTGCGTTCGTGGATCATGCTCAGATCCTAAAGCAGAAAGCATCTCCAGGATGCTTAGATGAAGCTCAGTCCCCTATGATTTGGGTGCAGCTAACTAATCTCATGTGAGCTTTAATTAACGTGTTTAACTACACATCAGCGTGCTTCATATTATTCGAGCGTGCACATGTGTTTAGTTTGCAAGGCTCAGAGTACAGAAAAAACAGGAGAGAAGATCTAACTAAACCCAAGCACACTTATTCTACAGGATAGTTGTATTTCTCAAATAGTACACTCTTAAAAATAAAGGTGCTTTGAAGGGTTCTTCAAGCGATGCCATAGAAGAACCAGTTTTGGTTCCACAAAGAACCATTCAGTCAAAGGTTCTTTAAAGAACCATCTCTTTCTTACTTTTTTATAATCTGTAGAACCTTCTTTCGCCACAAAGAACCTTTTGTGAAACAAAGTTTCCTCAGATGTTAAAAGTTTTATGTAACCATTTAGACAAAAAAGGTTTTACTATGGCATCGTGAAGCACCTTTATTTTTAAGTGTATGTCGCAAAATTAAATCTTGATCTTTTTAAAAATTAACAAACATGATATGCAATATACAGCTTCTAAAGCATTATATAACTTACTTATATTAACTTACACAATCTGTTTTCTAAGCACGTCATATTCATTCATGTTTGTTTCGTTTTAAATATTTTGACCTTGTAATTTTTAATTAAAATGATTTTGCAGTGAAATGTCAGACTTCTCTTTGGTGACATATGCTGGACAGTCATTTTGTTTACATAAACCCGCCCTTTTCTTACAGTCAACAGCAAACTCGCATTCAGATCTCCATCTAAAACAAGCAATATCTCTTTCATAATCAAGTTTCATTTAGATGTACATCACAATTTGGAAGAAAAGATCTGTTGCTAATTTTGTTACATTGAGACTAAACTATTTACAAGCAAAACAAAACCGACTATAGGTGAAAGTAAAAAAAAAAAAAAAGCTTGTGAGATGGGTACACTACCAGTCAAAAGTTTTTGAACAGTAAGATTTAAAAAAAACATTTTTTTAAGATGTCCCTTCACCAAGCCCGCATGGTTTTGATTTAAAGTACAGCAAAAACAGTCAAATTTTAAAATATTTTTACTATTTAAAATAACTGTTTTGTATTTGAATATTATAAAATGTAATTTATGTCTGTGATTTTAAAGCTGATTTTTAGGCATCATTACTCCAGTCACACGATTCTTCAGAAATCGTTGTAATATTCTGATTTGCTGCTTAAAAACATTTTTATTATTATGTTGAAAACAGCAGAGTAGATTTTTTTCAGGTTTCTTTGATGAATAGAAAGTTTAGAAGAACAGCATTTACCTGAAATAGAAATTATTTGTAAAATGATAAATGTCTTTATCATCACTTTTGAGCAATGTAAAGCATTACTGTTAAATAAAAGTACTAATTTCCATAATTTATTTTCCCCCAAAAATAAAAGTTACCCTGATTCCAAGATTGTGAATGATATAGTGTATAATCTTACAAAAGCTTTTCACTTCAGATAAATGCTGATCTTTGGATCATTTTATTAATCAAAGAATCCTGAAAAAATGCACTCAACCATTTTAAACATTGATGATAATAATAATAATAATAATAATAATAATAATGTTTCTTAAGCAGCAAATCAGCATATTAGAATGATTTCTGAAGGATCAAGTGACACTAAAGACTGGAGTAATGATGCTGAAAATTTAGCTTTGAAGTCACAGAAATAAATTCATTTTTAAAATATATTTAAATAGAAAACCGTTATTTTAAAGGTGCCATAGAATGGAAAACTGAATTTACCTTGGCATAGTTAAATAATAACAGTTCAGTACATGGACATGACATACCATGAGTTTCAAACACCACCGTTTCCTCCTCCTCATATAAATCTAGTATTTGCAAAAGACCACCGAAAAATAGGCCAATTCCAACATAACAGGTCTGTTACGCAACTTCCGGGATCGTTAATAGTTACGCCTCCAACATTTGCATCGCCCAATCATCGGTAACGTCAGCACATCAGTTAAACATGGCGAGTCACTCAAGGGACACGGTTAGCTTAATGCTAGCGCTAGCCTGTTACATTGCAATACATAGGATTTCACTTACCACATAAACAGAGAGATGCCTGCGCTGATGATGGGGAATGATGGAGAAATAACTGCCTGATGATGGCGAATGATTTACAGATCTGGAGAATCACTGACAAGCAGCTCAACTTGATTGGTAAGTTCTTGTGTCTCTGCATTGTAACTTTACACAGAGCACATGCATCACTGTAATCAGACTAATATATCCGCGATTCAAAACAGCAGATTCAACAAACCGCATATTAAAAGCGCTAGATCCTAATTAAATATATATTTTTATCCATGTGCAAACTATTGAGCTCTGTGAAACAGCCAATCAGAGCAGAGCTCATTAATATTCATGAAGCTTCCAAATAACAGAGAATTTCATTCTAGGGACAAATCCTAGGGTTGTAAATGGACCTGTAAAACCATTTCTGGAGATTTTTTTGCCCTTTCCTATGCCATATACCTTCTATGTAGATATCAGAGAACAATTTAAAAATATTGTATAAATGCATTCTATGGCACCTTTAAATAGTTTTTTTTCTGTTGTGCTGTGGATCAAATAAATGCAGGCTTTGTGAGCAGAAGAGACTTCTTTATATATTAAAAAAATATAAAAAAAATATCTTACTGTTCAAAAACTTTTGACTTGTAGTGTACATTATCCTCATCAAATCTCATTGTCTTTTATTTGTAAGTTATATTTTATAACGTGAGAAAAGAAAGATCCCAGAACTAAAATATAGTCAGTTGAACAGTTTAGCAGTTGTGATTCCAAAAAAATCTAATAAACAGATAATTTGCATATAAGATGTGAATATTTCACAGCACAGTTACATCAGCTTTGCGGTTTTAGCATACTGTCGCCTTGAGTCATGATTGTGGTTAGGTAGGTTTCCACATAATTTCGGCCCTGTTGTAAAGGTGTGTATCCACATAGATGCCAAACCATAATAAAGGTGGTGCAACGCCCACCTAGTAAGCGCTGAGGAATGCTTGATTACGCTCACTGGAGCACATCATTTCCCGCCAAACGACAACCGATTTCCTCAGTTCTTCTGAAACTTTGCTCAAATCCCTGCGTATGATTGACACAAAGTTTTAAAAACATTAGCTGAAACGTTTCAATCAAGCACACACTTGCGTCCCGTAAAAATAGATCACTTATCCTAATTAAGTGCAGCAGCGGCACACCAAATGAAGCCTGAACCTAAGCAGCTCAGGATGCTGTTTAGCTGTTCAAGGCTCTTTGACTGGAAGTGGATTTAAGCAATTACGGAGTCCAAATATACCTCTGCCGTCCATGACCTGACCTCACACTACCACCATTCAGAGCGCTCAGATCAACACAACCTACTTATTCACTCATGTCTTTGTGCGCCAATCGCAGTTCGCCATCTCAGTCACAATCACAATCAAAACTACCTGTCGCTATCATGTGACACAAATTTCAAGAGCTGATTGGAGCAGGTTTTCTGGACAAGGTGTACTTATGTAATGAACACGAAAAACAAGTTCTAATTGATAAAGCAGCTTCTGTCCAGAAACCAGGCGCAAAGGTCAACAAAACTCATCAAGTTACCATTTACACTTGTAGCTCAAACAGAAAAAGCAAGGCACTAAAAACACCATGGGTTTGATTCCCAGGGAATACATGAACTGATAAAACCTTGAATGCAATGTAAGTTGCTTTTGGATAAAATGTAGTGCTGTCAAAATTAATGCGTTAACACAGTCAAGTAATTTTTCCAGCTTAATGGCGTAAAAAAATATTTAACGGAGTTGATGCATTTAGTTGCAGAATGTCTTTATGACCACATTAAATAGGAAACATTTCAGATGCGCACTCCAACTTCACACGATTGCGAGAAATGTACAGGTGACGAAAAGCCTCAGTAGAAGAATTCCACACATAATTTCATATTAAAGTGGAATGAAACTACAAATGTGTCAGATACATGTCATGTTCAGCAGCGGCAGCTCTTAAAGTAATAGCAGTCAAATAAGCTAATAATCCAGCTGCTGCGATGTCTATTAATTAAAGAACAAAAGAAAAGAGGAAATGAATAACTTTTGCAGCTTAAAAGATTCAACTATATTTCATTTAGAATTCAGTGTCTGATAACTTTGTTAAATTTTTGTATATTTGCTGAAGAGCACAGGAAAATAATGGATTTATGTCAAGATTGATTTTAAGTTCACTTAAATTAAAAGTAATTTTTTTTAAGTCTAATAAATGTTAAATGCTCTCAGTTATACTGTAATGTTGAATGGCTATAGTCAGTGGTTAAATATTAGGGAAAAAAATTTCCTAGAGACATCAGTAATATTATAATATAGATACTTGACTTCAGTCATTATTTTTTTATGCAAAGATGAATGTGATGTTATTACAATATAAAAGTATATCTAAAAACTATTGCTAGGTATAATTAATTGCACATTTTTCTGAAATTAATCACGATTAATCTCAATTACTCACAAATAATTTCAGAAAAATGTGCGATTCATTATTTTTTTTAAATCGATTGACAGCATTAATACAATTTATAAATGACTTCCAACAGAGATCAAATGAGAGAAAATAAAATACAGGAGATTCAAAGATGAATGTGATAGTATTGCAATATAAAACTATTTTTTAAAACTAATTTCAGGTGGCATTAACTAATTAGTCGCACATTTTTTTAATTAATTATGATTAAATCGCAATTTCAGAAAAATTTGCAGTTAACTAGAATTGTTTATTTTATAGTTAGATGTGATTAAGCGCACATTTTTCTGAAATTAATCACAATTAATTGCGATTAATCGTGATTAATTTAAGAAAAATGTGTGATTAATTCTTTTTTTTTAAGAGATCAAATGACAGGAAATAAAATATTGGAGATGCAAAGATGCAAAGCACCAAATACTTGGAACTAACACTTCTTTCTGTCAATCAAAATATACCCCGATTTCTTCGATTTTTCTTATCTACACAATGCACAAACTTGACAAAAGACACGATTTCCTCATTAAAATGACCAGATTAATCTGACACGCATATGATGCTCAGAGGAACAAAGACCCCCTGAGACTCTCCAGCAAATAGAGCCATACCTTCCACTCATGATGTCAAATGCATTTGCATGCATTTCCAATCTTTCTACATTTAAAATAAAAATCTGAAAGCACCAAGCAGTGTTAAACACACTTTACCTTTTCAAATGCTGCTCTAACTCCCAGAACAACAGCTTCATGGCCATTTCGTCTCGGCCGTGAACTCTGAGGACTGTTTCTCTCATTGATGTGTCAATCAGCGCTCCTTCAAACACAGAACTTGCTCCTCTGTTCCTCACACGGCTCAAACCCAAACACACGAGCACATGCACAAAGACGCATGGCCACACTTTGGCTCCCAGCAGTGGTAGTAAAGGCTAAAACCAGTAGACAATCACAAGGCCTGGTCAAAGCTCAGTGGTCCCGTCCCCGTTGATCTCCACCGTACTGCCTTTGTGCATCTTACAGGGAGATTTCGTGAACGAATGAGTGAAAACAAGAGTAGGGCAAGCTGTGATGTCACGTCATTGATGGGTCACGTGACTGTTACATAAACCAGCAACAGAGATTAAAATATTCCCAATGATCGTTTTTCGCACGCACTCGTGCTCTCAGGGAGCCTGCCGTCCTCACAACCCTCAACGTCTATCCTGTCCCAATGTTTTTTTTTCTCCTTTCTTTTCTTTTCCCGGCACAGAAGCGTGCATTTCTCCCCTGTGGAGAGAAGAGACGGGGCCCCTGCACTTGAGCCGGGACTTATCTTGTCACTTCTCATCAGTATCGTAGCCTGATTCAGGCTTACAGCGTGTGCGGCCGGTGAAACACGCACACACGTCTCTCCAGCTTACGCTGCTTGCAGTAAAAAAACAATATGGAGCCCAACAATGGCAGGGGTTTTACCTGTTCAAATAACACTCAGTGAGAGCTCTCAATGGCATTGAGGCTCCTGTGTTTACGTGTCTTTTTGTGGGCTACATACAGCAATACTACAGAATTGACTGACCGAAGTTCAGAGACATTAAATCAAGCACACTTTCACAATATTTCATAAGAACCTAAAACTATCAAAGTGGAAAAATCACTTCCTTTTAAAATCACTGGTTTGAAATCACGGTCTAAAATAGGCCTGTGGCTAGTATTACATAATCAGATCACAATAGCCAGCAATATTTTCACAATCATTTCTCTTTAAACTTCAACCCTGTTACTTATTAACTAACATTTTATATTTATGAATTTTATAACTTGGCAGTTATTTTCCACAGAACAAAAATTTATTAGATAACTTTTTGAAGCTGTGAATGAAATGGATTATTGGAGTATGTTTTGCAAATACTACTTAATTTCCTCTTTTATTAAATGTGTTACTGTTTGTGAAATTAACTCTCAATTTCTGAGTGAAAACTGTTTGTACACCATTTTTTGTCCCAGTGCGACTATCTGTGTGTGGCGCAGTAGTGTGTAATGAAAGCATTCCATATGAACTTCAAGTAGGCGTGTTTTAAATAAAGTTCATTTTAAGTCCAAAGCACAGCTTGCATTATAATGCATTATGCACATGATGCCTTTGTTCACATTATTGTATTTTCTAAACATTTTTAGCAATTACCAGTTACGATCTCATTACTGCTTCTCAAAAAATGTTAAATTTTCAATAAATAAATAAATAAATAAAATCATATTACTGTTATTATTAAAACCAATCACAAGGGTCATTTTTTTTAAATTTAGAGTTATACACCATCTTAATAAATAAGCTTTCCATTGATGTATGGTTTGTTAGGATAGGACAATGTTTGATCGCAACACAAGTATTTGAAAACCAAGAATCTAAGGGTGCAAAAAAAAATATATATATATAAATATTGAGAAAATCGCCTTTAAAGTTGTCCAAATTAAGTTCTTAGCAATGCATATTACTAATTCAAAATTAAGCTTTTAAATATTTATGGTATGACATTTACAAAATATCTTCATGGAACATGATCTTTACTTAATATCCTAATGATTTTTGGCATAAAAGAAAAATCGATCATTTTGACCCACACAATGTGTTTTTGCCTTCTGCTACAAGGCCTATGTTCATCTTCACAACACAAATTAAGGTATTTCTGATGAAATATCAAAGAGCTTTCTGACCCTGCATAGACAGCAACACAACTGACATAATTCAAGGCCCAGAAAGGTAAGGACATCATTAAAATAATCCATGTGGCATCCTTCAACCGTAATTTTAAGAATCTATGAAAATCCCTTTTGTGCGCAAAGAAAACCAAAATATTAATTTTATTCAATTTCTAGGGGTTCTACGTCAGAATGCCAGCTCCTGTGTCAGCAGCACCACATGCATGCGTTGTGGTACTCATGAATAGCGTCGAACACTGACATGGAACAGAAGAAATTGTTGAATAAAGTAGTTGTTTTTGTTTTCTTAGTGCACAAAAAGTATTCTCATAACTTCATACAACTGTTGTACCACTGATAACAAAAATAATGATTTTATTCAACAATTTCTCAGGGTTCTACATCAGAAGGCCAGCTTTTTTCAGCATTTTCAGCAGAAAAATAAATTGTTGAATAAAGTTGCTATTTGTGTTTTCTTTGCACACACAAAGTATTCTCGTAGCTTCACAATGTCTTCACTACCCTTTCTGGGCCTTGAACATGTCAGTTGCGTTGCTGTCTATGGAGGGTTAGAAAGCTCTCGGATTTCTTAAAAGATGATTGAAGGTCTTTACGGGTTTGGAACGACATGAAGGTGAGTAATTAACGACAGAATTTTCATTTTTGGGTGAACTTTGCTTTTAAAGGAAGTCAATCATCTCATGCGTTTAAATTCAATGTAAATAAACCACTGCGTATGTGTACTAGGTTTGTGCTGCAAGTGACATGAGTGAGCATTCAATCGCCAGCAAGTTTCATAATCATGACAGCTCTAGTCTGAGAACTGGCCAGCCTCAATATTTACATGTAAAATAGGCGAACATGATTTGAATGAGTGCTTGGAGAGTTTCGTAGAGAGCTGGGCTGAAATGGAGACTGTTTAAACAGCTGTGCAGGAGCTGCTGCTGCAGATGAGGACGCCTCGCTTACAGAAGCCCTGCCGTCAGCAGCTCTTAAGTCACAAAATTTATAGAAAGGTTACGCGTTTCAAATAGTGCATTTAGACAGCCACTAGGCAACCGGCCACCCTCAGCGTCTGTAACTTATCTGAGAGTCAGAGTGCGGATGCCATTCTCCACTTAGTCTTCAACCTGAACCTAGTTTATGATGTTGCCAGATTTACAACACAACGCCTGGAATTGTCCACCAAGTTAACACATATTATGACTCTGAATGCGTATCCTGCATACTGCGTACTACTGGTCGAGAGGCATATCTCATGAACTACAACTGGAAGATCAGTGAGATCACATTGTGGGATTCGACACGAACAAACGAAGGCCACGTTGCCACTCTGCGTGAGAGAAAGTGCCATTTTTCCAATTGGGCTGACAGCAGCAGGTTGCACAACAGAGCTTCATCCTGTATTCTCCAGCTCAAACTCTGACAGTGCAGCACACACAGAATAGACTGGACAACCTCAGCAAGTTTCAACTACATGAGCAAGAAAAGAAGCATGTGAGAACAGCCTCAGTGTGCATGGTGTGCATTTACTGCGCAGTATGACTTTTCTAAGAAAAGACAGCCATGCATTTAAAAATTCCACCATTCTCTCCTAATGAAATGATTTTTAGCAGCAATTATAGACATTTAAAAAGTGGCTTTTAAAATGGAAAATCCAACAATAGTTTGCTTCTGTTGGTCCCACAGGTTCATAAGCAGCGGTTTTATTTTCCGTGGAGTGGCGCGTTCCTCCAGCGTTTGGGGAAGTGTGAATAGTCGACAACCTCCTCACACGTTTACAGTTATGTAACCGTCCCAGTAGTTTGCACACAGAAGAAACAGGTATAAGTAATGCGGAGTGAAATCTGGAATTATCAGGATTAGCCCATAAGCAAAACAGCCACAGAAAAGACCCGGGATGATTCATTGAAGTCATTTCCACTACAGAAAGCATGAAGGCCTCCGGCTAGAATAGTAGAAGCCTTCTTCCCTCTCCGTGGTTATACGCACCAAATCAGCACCGGTCCGCCCTCTCCTTTTGTCTGGAAGCACTGTAGCCTTTATATAAAGTGACAGACGAGGCACCGTCGAGACGTTAGACTCTGGGAATTCACGCACCCGTTTTATTTTGCATTGTGTGATACTTATAGCACCTTTGCACGCAATACATTGTAGCCTTGATGGATTCACCGCTTTATAAGAGCACTTTTCTCAAGTGAACACTTCAGAAGACGTACACTAAAGACAAACAGCCATTGATGCTGCCGTTAAGCTCTAGTTCGTTGGGGCTGATCGAGTGAGACAATAGCTGGGATGTAGGCGAATTGAGGGGGATTTGAGAGGGGGGTTGTTTACATTGTACACGATGTTCTTGATGCAGACGGCCAGTCAAGCACAAGCATTACTTCCACTTCAGCTCCTAATGCGATTTGTGGACTTTTTCGGGATGTTTGCAGACACTGTTAAGATGTGGCAATATTATGTCAGACTGATACCATAAATGAAAACGTAGTGTGTCATAGTTGGCCTGTTCTTGACAGTGCACTTTCACGGTATTTGAAGCACACGTCAATGGAAACCCTGGGTATTAAGACTTGTTTGGCTTAATATAACATAAATGATGTCTATTACTAAAATATGTAGTAGAAAACCCATGAAAGATTTACATCATTTTAAGAAAATCCACATCGCTTATACATATTTTGGACGTGAAATGGTTGCACTTGGTGAGCTACTGGTGCTTCTAAAAGAGCTTACAGGTGGCGATGGATATCAGCGTAGGCTTAAACCAAATGTCAAACCATCGATTCTCCCATCAGAGTCTAAACACCTTCGGATATCAAGTGAAATCTGCACTGAGGAACTCCTTTAGTGACTGCGGTGTCAAGACAAGAGTCGGCATGTTTATATCCTGTCAGGATGGCATCTAGCGTTTCTTGTCTCTGCCATTTGTAAGCTCTTTCAGTAGCTGTGGTCTACTAAAAGCCTTAAAAGGCATCAGGGCTAAAGTGTAGAGAACAAAAACGCAGGTCTTTAGGAAGTTTTATTCATCCACAGGCATCCTTCCCAGTCTTTTCAGACTTGCATCGCTTCTCTTGTTGCCCTTCAACTGAAAATTACAAACTAAAAAAAAAAAAAAAAGCACAATGTGACATCGTATCAGTACTTTATTTTCCAAGTTGCTTATTCCGAGTTGTGTTGCGGAAAAATAGCAACAGGTTGCGCCAAAAGCTCACTGAGTGCAACCATTTGACATCTACGAAATAATGGCACCCATAATGGCATACATTCTAAAATGTATAAAACGATGTGGTTGTTTAAATAACAAATCTTTCATATATTTTCTACTACATATTTCAGTAAGAGACTAGGGTTGTGACGATGAGGAAATTTCCCCACCGGTTAATCGGCACGTGACAACACCGGTAATACCGGTATCACCGTGGGGGTGGGGGTTGCTCTTTTTCTGCTTTTAAATAGCTTATAAATGCGTGCGTATTATACTTTCACTTTTGCGGGAATTGGCAATTCGGCGTCAATTGTTTTAATGGACGACAACGAAACTACAAAAAAAAAAAAAAACTTTGGACCCAAAATATTGCCAAACAGGTGCTTTTGGACACTAAATCGTCCGCCATTCTCTTTCTGTAAATTCGACTCCTCGCACAGATAATTAACACGGCCAATTCACCATCAGCAATCACACTCCGTATCCAAGCACTACAAGAGAATCCCTTTAAATAGCCAAGCAGTCTTACCTTCATCATCTCTTGTTTTCAACATCCCTCTCCCTGGGCAGGGGGAGTGCCCCGGGCTCGGCCAAACATGCTTAACTTTTACGCTGTTTATTATATGTAAGCGCGAACTCCTCACGTGATAAATTAAATATGACGCATTGTAGCTATGTTCAGTTTTTAATTATAGTGCATGCTCTCGTCTTAAGTAAATTATTTAGAATAATATTTTCCATTCAATTCAAATAAACATTTAATAGAAAAAACGAATACTTAAAAAAAAAAAAAAAAAAAAAGAGTGGAGACGGTGTCACGGTGGAAAAGTGATGTCACCGGTGTTGCGTCTTAAAACCGGTAACACCGTCAACACCGTCTATCGTGGCAAGCCTATAAGAGACATCATTTATGTTATATTAAGCCATACAGGTCTTAAAGGAGTAGTTCACTTTCAGAACATAAATTTACAGATAATGTACTCACCCCCTTGTCATCCGAGATGTTCATGTCTTTCTTTCTTCAGTCGTAAGGAAATTATGTTTTTTGAGGAAAACATTTCCGGATTTCTCTCCATATAATGGACTTCTATGGTGCCCCCGAGTTTGAACTTCCAAAATGCAGCTTCAAATGGCTCTAAACGATCACAGCCGAGGAAAGAAGGGTCTTATCTAGCAAAACAATTGGTTATTTTCTAAAAAAAAAAAAAAATTACAATTAATATACTTTTTAACCTCAAATGTTCATCTTGTCTAGTTCTATGTGTACTCTGTGTAGAGATTAAAAAGTATATAAATTGTAAATGTTTTTTAGAAAATAACCGATCATTTCGCTAGATAAGACCATTCTTCCTCGGCTGGGATTGTTTAGACCCCTTTGAAGCTCCATTTAAACTGCATTTTGGAAGTTCAAACTTCGGGGCACCATAGAAGTCCATTATATGGAGAGAAATCCTGAAATGTTTTCCTCAAAAAACATCATTTCTTTACGACTGAAGAAAGAAAGACATAAACATCTTGGATGACAAGGGGGTGAGTAGATAATCTGTAAACTTTTGTTCTGAAAGTGAACTACTCCTTTAATACCCAGGGTTCCCTTTAAATTTTAAATTTAACTTGAATTTAAACTGAAACCTAACAAAAAACTTAAAATATACTTCGAGGCTTCAGTAATAGAAAACAAAATGTTCGTATAAAGTTTTTTTTTTCCAAAAACACCCAGCAGCTCTCCATCTTTTAATGGAGTGTTAAGCCTCCGTGAATGTTTTCCTTTAAACCACTTTTCTCAAATGAGACGTCTCACGGCATGCGGAGAAGGCATTGAGGCTGATGCCTGATCTAATTTAAACTGCAGTATGATCACTGGGATAATCAGAGAAGTTTCTCGCATCATCTCAATCCATCCCACTGTGAAGTAGCAGCCTAAAAAGGAAGAGGTATCTCCTGTTGAGTGCACTTGGGAACACGGCGTTCCTCTTGCGACTCTATAGAATATGTAGTGTGTGAACAGCATGGGACCAAAATCACACGGTTCTCAGGTGAAGCAGGGTTCATGTTCACAGACTGAGGAGCAATTACCCTGATGTAACAAAAGAGATAACAGGCCTGCCCTCAGCTCATGAATATTTTGGTTAAAAACAAGGATCATTCACAATTGATGTGCAACTACGTACCAAACCAGCACTAAGCATGTTGTTTTTAATTACAATTATCTCAAATAGAGTTAGGCTGATTAAATAACCACATTTATAATTTTGCCAATGTATTTGTTATATTAACAAATTTGAATTTTCAGCATCATTCAGTCTTTATGTCACTTGATCCTTCAGAAATCACTCTAATATGATGACTTGCTGCTCAAGAAACATTTCTTCTTATTATTATCAATGTTGAAATTAGTTGTGCTGCTTAATATTTTTGTGGAAACTGTGATACATTTTTTCCAGAAATATTTGATGAACAAAGTTCAGAAGAACAGCATTTTTTAAAATACAAATCTATGTGACATTATAAATGTCTTTACTGTCTTTTTAATATGGAAGCCACAAAAAAATGCATGATACAACCTTACAATTCAGACTTTTTTCCTCAGAACTGATATAAACTCGCAATTGCGAATTATAAAGTCAGAATTGTGAGATATAAACTTGCAATTTCGAGTTATAGTGAAAATTGTGTGATATAAACTCAAAATTGTGAGTTATGAAGTCAGAACGGCAAGATAAAAACTCACAATTCTGACTCTCTTGCAAATTGTAGTTTGTATCTCGCAATTACCAGTTGTAAAGTGAGAACTGCGTGATATAAACTCAAAATTGTGAGTTATGAACTCAAAATTGCGAGATAAAAACTCACAATTCTGACTCTCTTGCAAATTGTAGTTTGTATCTCGCAATTCTGATTTTTCCCGTCGCAATTCTGACTTTTTTCTCAGTTATCAACTCAAATTGCGTCAGAAAGTCAATTGCGATATAAACTCGCAATTACCAGTTGTAAAGTGAGAACTGTGTGATATAAACTCAAAATTGCGAGTTATGAGCTCAAAATTGCAAGATAAAAACTCGCAATTCTGACTCTCTTGCAAATTGTAGTTTGTATCTCGCAATTCTGACTTTTCTTCTCAGTAATAAAAAACTATTTTGAGGGGGCGAGGAAGACTGATGTTTTCAGAAATGTGGGTTTATGTCTCACAATTCTGACTTAACTCGCAATTTAATGTTATGAAGTCAGAATTTCGACATGTAAACTTGCAATTTTGAGAAAAACTCAGACTTTGGAGTTTCTCTCACAGTTCTGACTTTATTTCACAATTCTGATTCTATAACTCGCAATTGCAAGTTTATATCTCAGTTTTGAGAAAAAGTCAGAATTGCAATATGTGAACTCGCAATTGCAAAAAAAAAAAAATCAGAATTGTGAGCAAAAAAGTCGCAACTCAGTGGCGGAAATGGGCTAACAGTTTAATGCATCCTTGCTGATTTAAAACAAATGTTACATAAGTGAAAACATTAGCAGGGCAAGTAAAAAATGTGACAGAGGCCCAATCAGGCCTGCGGAAACAACCATTACTATACCAATACATAAATAGGTACTAATTTGTACCATTTAGGTACTAATATGCACCATTTTGAGTGTTATTATCAGTCACTCTGCTGTCTGGATACATCTGCATCAGCCATGAAAAATCCCAAAGTTTTGACCACTAACCCCAAATATTTCCATGTTAGACACCTAGGGAAATGCCTTATGTAAATGCACAGTCAACACTGGGGCCAATTATTTGCCCAACAATTTACCACGTCTCTGTTGGCTCTTTTTCTTTCTAAACTAGACTGCCTGTTTTTCCAGATTCACTGAGCTGACTCCACCGCCTGCTCCCTCTCTCCATCTGTCATGTCAGCCTGTGACGAGTGTTCCTCTCTCTCTCTCCCTCTCTCTGCTCTGCCCTAATTCTGAGAAGAATATATACGCTCAGCACCAACCGGCAGAATCCAGTTTGCGTATGGAAAAGAGACCGCGATGAGAGACGCGGAGTCGTCCGGGCAATGAGGTGGGACGCATTCCAAGCCCTCCCCTCCACGGCGCTCGAAAACATCAGAAGCATCTCTGCAGTCGTGTGCTGGCCTGTGTGAGCAATCACACCTGCAGCAGCGCTGGAGCCGCTCTATACGCTTGGCAAAAACAGAAGCGTGACTCACTGTATGGTGACACTGAGTAAGGGAGCAAACTGACTAGTCACAGAGACACATGAAACAACAGCCTCCAGGCATGAAGCTCTTCTAAATGATAGGCGGCAGTCATAATAACACATTTAAAGTAAATGGTGAGGATTTACTGTGCTGACTTTGGAAGGATTTAAAGTTGCATCCTGGTTGCAACACAAGCTGTGATGCTCATGAAGTCGGCATTCCAACATGCCCAACGAACAACAGACCTACAGAATCAAATGCGAATTTGAATTTTCAGATCAAATTCTGAATTTAGGCTGTTTACATTAGTGCTTTTTTGTTTTAAAACGCATAACTTTTGCTACGGTTACGTCTGTGGTTTACACTACTCGTGTTTTCGACCCTCAAAAACAGAAATGTTCGAAAACGCTGCAGATCCCGTTTTAGTTCGAAAACTCCAGGATTGCGTTTCAGTGTAAACGGACCAAAACAGAGACTTTTGAAAACAATGGCATGGCTGTCCACATTCGCTCTGCGTATCCTTGATGGCAGTGTAAACAATAACATCATGCTCATTTGTTACATCTCATTTCTTAGGCTCATTTAAGAAAAGTAACTGTTAAGGTCTTTGCACACCGAGTCCAAAATTTTTGTATGCAGTTTTTCGCATTCGTAATCCTAAAAATTCGTCACGCACAGAAACTTTGCACACTGAGTCCGGTGCGTATTAATTCATCCGTTGCGAAAAATTGGCAAAATGGAATCTTCAAGCAGCAAGGATGATTGTTTTGTACACTCTCTTCTTAAAAAGAGAAAAAGAAAGGATATATTGGGTCCATCCAATTATAAGGAAAGGAAAGGGAAAGGAAAGGGGGTGAAGTGAGGCCAAGTATGGTGACCCATACAAGGAATTTGTGCTCTGCATTTAACCCATCCAAGTGCACACACACAGTAGTGAACACACACACACCGTGGACACACACCCGGAGCAGTGGGCAGCCATTGCTGCGGCGCCCGGGGAGCAGTTGGGGGATCGGTGCCTTGCTCAAGGGACTCACCTCAGTCGTGGTATTGAGGGTGGAGAGAGTGCTGTACATTCACTCCCCCCACCTACAATCCCTGCCGGACCTGAGACTCGAACCTGCAACCTTTGGGTTACAAGTCCGACTCTCTAACCATTAGGCCACGGCTGCCCCCCGTGATATTATAAGATATAGAGAGTAATGAGAGAATACCTTTTATGTGCACCTCCTTATTAATGAGCTGCGGGATTACTTTAGGACGTCGATAAACTTTGATGCTTTGCTAGCATTACTGGAGCCACATATTATAAAGAATACCACTAATTTCTGTGAACTCCGTGTACAAGGACCTTTAAGTGCTTTGTGCTGCGAGACGAAGTGGATGAGTTTGTCATCAGACACAATTCTGTATTTTTGTTTTCAATGTACTGTGGCTCTGAACTGTCAAAACACCTCTCAAAATGCTTGCTACGGATGCAAAAACACACAAGAAAAAAAAACCAAACCCGATCCGAATTTTTTTTATGATGGACAAAAATTTCGGAGGCAGTGTGCAAACGTGAAACAACGTGAGGTCGTATTTATTTTGTAACGGGTGAAAACTTGGACGAATAATTCAGACTCAGTGTGCAATGACCTTTACATTGCAAAAAGAAAAAGAAATTACTGTATTTTTTACACCCCAAGGAATAAGTCAATTTTATTACGATTGCTTCTCTTAAATTAAAACATCCTTGATCTGGATTCCATAATCAGATTGCAAAAATTTACTTTTTTGTCATCTGAACCTCTTTTACCTAATATATTTACTTAAAGTAACCCCTGAGATTTTAAGGTAACAAGTGACACATTTACATGTTCTTGGTTCTCTGACATTGGTTAATGGTCACATGATGTGCAGATAAACAACTATATTTCATTGTTTTAGTAATTGTTTATTTAGATTTTTTTTTAATATTTATTTTAATTTAAAATTTTTATGATTTAGTTATTTGCTTTCATTTCAACTCACAGTTTCTTTGCGAACCCCAGTTTGGGAAACCTTGACATAATATTTAATGCATTTTACGTTGTTAATCACAACAAATGGAATATATTTTCTTTTTCTTTGCATTTTTTGGATCAATATGGTACACAATTACCATTTTAAATCAATGTGATAAACGACTTGGGTCAAAAGTAATCTAATAGTAGTCTGATTACATTACACCAAATGTGTAATGTTATGGATTACATTACTAACTACATTTGTCATGTCATTTGAAACCAGTAACAGACTACAATTTGTAGAGAATAACCAATTTTCGTTTCTCCACTGAAACATTATAATTCAAATACTATTGTAAAACTATCTGTAAAACAGGCAATTATTAAAAAATATTTTTTAGTTACTACATTTTCACCTCGAATAGCCTCAATTTTGGATCGTTGTCCTTTGCTTTGTGTTGATGTATAAATCTCAATTTTAAAAAAAATTGACCCTTATGACTGGTTTTGTGGTCCAGGGTCACATATATAAATATATATAATCTGAAAGCTGAATAAATAAGCTTTAATTGATGTATGGTTTGTTAGGATATGACAATATTTGGCCGAGATTTGACGGTGCAAAAAAAATCTAAATACTGAATAAACTGTCTTTAAAGTTGTTCAAATGAAGTTCTTAGCAATGCATAATACTAATCAAAAATGAAGTTTTCATATATTTATGGTAGGAAATTTTGCTAGATATCTTCATGGAACATGGTCTTTACTTAATATCCTAATGATTTTTGGCATAAAAGAAAAATCAAATGTATTTTTAGCTATTGCTACAAAATTCCAAATAAAAGATATAAAATAATCAAATAAGATGCAACCAGAACGTATTGCATAGCTGTTGCATAGTATCACACCACCCAAGCCTAGTGCTCATGTGGGTGATGCAAGTTTAGGAAGAGCTTGTGTCATTCCTCTCTCTTGTTGTCTGCTCTTCTGCTCAAAAACCTCTATTTTCTTTATACAGATCACATACATTAAAATGTGGCTAAAATGCAAAAAACAAAAAGATCTACACCTTGAGAAAGCTAAATGATAAAACCGCTATGCTGGATTATCCCAGCTATGCAAAATCATACTCAACGAATATCCTGCATGTAATTTAGTTATCAAAAATCTGCAGTGGAATGCAGTGTGTGTGTAGGAGCGGAGGCCCTGTGTTCCTCTGTCTCTGTGGAGACTACAGGAATCTCTCCTCCCACTTCATCGAACAGCATGCATCCCTCTCCCGTAACCCCTTTTCTCTTTTCAGGCGGAAGAGAAACTGAGGGAGCCTCAAGCCTCGCCTGTCCTCACTGAGCGTTACATAACCGGAGAGGGGACCCCCGTTCGCACTAATCACTGTGCGGGAACGCGGCTCCGCTCTCTCTGCCAGTCATCCCCCTTTGTGCCCGTTTTGTTTAAACAGGAAAGGGGCACGGGCGCAGGGCAAACGGACCCGCCGCCTCCTTCCGCGGGGCTGGCAGCACAACAGACGTGTGCTGTGTGTGGCGGAGAGCAGAGCTCGCAGTGGAGAGGGAAAACATGATCAAAGTCAGAAGTGACCGAGGCATTCATGCACTGACCTAAATATCAGACACTGGGTCTGATTACGATTATATGCGATAATCTTGATTGTTAACCACGTTTGCAATTTAAATTTGTGACCCTGGACCACAAATCCAGTCTTAAGTAGCATGGGTATATTTGTATGTGTATGCAATAGCCAAAAATACATTGTATGGGTCAAAATGATCCATTTTTCTTTTATGCCAAAAATCATTAGGATATTAAATAGAGATCATGATCCATGAAGATATTTAGTAAATTTCCTACTGTAAATATATCAAAACTTAATATTTGATTAGTAATATGCATCGCTAAGAACTTAATTTGCACAACTTCAAAGGTGATTCTCTCAGTGTTTTAATTTTTTTTACACCCTCAGATTCCAGATTTTCAAATATGCCAAATATTGTCCTATCCTAACAAACCATACATCAATGGAATGCTTATTTATTCAGCTTTCAGAAGACGAATAAATCTCAATTTCAAAAAAATTACCCTTATGACTGGTTTTGTGGTCCAGGGTCACATTTGATTACAATTTTAAAGGGATAGTTTACCCAAAGTGTTTAATTCTGTCATTAATTACTTACCTTCATGTTGTTTCAAAACTTTAAGATCTTCGTTCATCTTCAGAACACAAATTAATATATCTTTGATGAAATCCGAGAGCTTTCTGACTCTGCATAGACAGCAACACAACTGACACGTTCAAGGCTAAGAAAGGAAGTAAGGACATCATTAAAATAGTCCATGTGACATTAGTGCTTCAACCGTAAAGTTATGAAATTGAGAATACTTTGTGGGCAAAGAAAACAATAACTTTATTCAACAATTTTTTCTCTTCTATGTCAGTTTTTGACGTTGCTGTCTCTGCAGGGTCAGAATACTCTCGGATTTCATTAAAAATATCTTAATTTGTGTTTAGAAGATGAACATAATTTTCTTTTTTGGGTGAACTAAGCCTTTAAAATGAAAACTGTGTCGTCAAATACTGACCCTTGTCAGTTCCAAACCCAATATGACTTTGAAACAAAGATACTTTTAATGAAAGCCAGCATGTATGAGCTCCCATTTATCATATTTGATGAGCTCTTTGTATGTTTGTTGCTCAATTTTAATATTAATAATAGCCTAAAACACCAGAGAAGATACTCCACAGATGTCCGAGTCACAGACTTCTAGCAGCCACTGCATGCAAAGGATATGCAACAAAGCACTAAACATGACCTTAATTTGCATAATATCGCTGTGTCCCAAATGTTATGATGTCTGAAATGGGGGAGAGACTAGGTACAAAAAGTGTTGTAATTTTTACGTGTTCCATCCAAAATGTATAAAAACACCTTTTAGTACTATGGGAGAATGTGAACTTCAACCACTCGAAGTAGTGTTTCATTACAAGGAAAATTCAAACAGAAAAGGGCATTTGATGCAAACATTAAAGAAGGAGAAAATATGTAGAATATGGTAAAAACAGTAATATTGTTACATATTTCAAAAATGTCAAATGAAAAGCTGAATTTTCAGCATCATTCCGTCTGTTTTCAGTGTCCCGTGACGCTTGAGAAATCAAAATATGCTGATTTGCAGCTAAAGAAACATTTTCAACATCAATGTTGAAAACACTTTTTCAGAATATTTGATACAAACGATTAGTTTGAAATAAAAATGCTTTGAAACATTATTAAAGCCTTAATGCTGCGTTCACACCAAACGCGAATATGCGTCTAAATTCGCGCCTGCCGCGTCTAGTTATACGCGTGACCACTTTGTGTTCATTCGCGCGTCAAGAGCGAAATCGACGCGCGTAAAAACAAAAGTTTGAAGCGAAATTTACGCGCGTCACGCGTGTCAGAGGCGAAAGTTTCAAACCCCGTTGGCGGCCATCTTTTTACAAGATTCTGTTGTTGATCGGTCATTTATCGAGAGAGTCACCGCTCTGTATTTGCTCTGGAGAGCAGAACAGCGGTGTAGGGATCATCGTCGCCGTATTTGGGTCCACCAGACCCTTCGGAGGCGAACCCAGTTCGGCGAGTTTCATCACTTGCTCCAGGAGCTGCGCCTGGATGACGGCCGCTTTCAGCGGTACTTCCTGTCCCACGCCCAGTTCGATGACCTGCTGTCCCGCATCGGAGCGAGGGGATTTCAAGAGCGGTGGAACTTCCCTCTGTGCGTTGGAGCAGTATATGATGACAGATGTCTGTGCCATTTCTTTGTTCAGGTTATTACTGTAAAATCTGTTATTTATTTTTGTTTTGATGATAAATGGAGCCAGCCTCCAAAAGTATTTAACCTGTCCAGTGATTTCTTTATTTTCCTCCCACAACACTGTCCAGACACACTAAAGTATACACACTATTATAGTTATTATTGTTCTGTTATTATAGTGTAGACACACTACACTATAATAATGTTTCATACAAGTAAGATTTAGATATGGAATAAATAGCATTCAATACAAAATGAATGTGTGTCATATATGTGATAAAACATTTGCTTTGTTGTGCATTAAACCGCATTAGGCATTTAGTATTCACGTTTCATATTTGAATGAGTGACTCCGGGCGGGCCTGCCGCCACAGCATCAAGCAGGCTCCTGATTGGTTAACGCGGCGCGAATTGACGCAGAAGTTCAGATTTTTCAACTCGGGCGGCAGACGCGAATTCGCGTCAAACGCGTGATGCACAAAAAGCACAATTCTCGCGTATCGCGCCAGACGCTCAATTCGCGCCATTCGCGCGAACGAGGCGAATTCGCGTCTACCGCGCCGCGCTAAACGCCAATTTGCGCCGCAAGAACTCCAGTCTTACCATTGACTTAAAGGAACACTCCACTTTTTTTGGAAATAGGCTCATTCTCCAACTCCCCCCGAGTTAATAAGTTGATTTTTACCGCTTTGAAATCCATTCAGCCGTTCTCTTGTTCTGGCGATATCACTTTTAGCATAGCTTAGCATAAATCATTGAATCCTATTAGACCAGTAGCATCGCGTTCAAAAATGACCAACGAGTTTCGATATTTGTCCTATTTAAAACTTGACTCTTCTGTAGTTATATCGTGTACTAAGACCAGCGGAAATGTAAAGCAGCGGGTTTCTAGGCTGATAATATTAGGAACTACACTCCCATTCTGGCGTAATAGTCAAGGAAGTTTGCTGCCGTAACATGGCCGAAGCAGGCGCATTAATATCACACAGCGCCTGAAATTAGATCCCAGCTAGGTAACTTCCAATGTGACCGGTGCTAAGTTTGTGTAATTCCGGTTGTTGCAGCTGTCAGAGTTGCAGCTGGTAAATTGTTAATGGTTGGATTTACCTGTGTGTGATTAGCTATGGTTCTGTGCATTGTAAGGGGCTGTGATAGTAAGTCGAAGACGTAATCTACTACCATCTTTCATAGAATTCCCACGAAAAAAAAGCAATTTCGACTAATGAATCAATGGCTGGCTGCTCTGAACATGGATCTCAAAACACCATTAGAAACGATCAAGAAATGGCGTGTTTGCTCCGAGCATTTTGAACCAGATGACTATTTGGATAGTTTTACCGGTACTACAGCACGGCGTCTAAAGGACACGGCGATCCCAACAATCTTCAAACTAACGTTACAGACAGGACAACAAGGAGCATCGCCCACGGCTGTAAGTGAAACATGATTAATTGCTAACGTTACCTGTGAAATGCAACCCCTGACGACTAGGTTTGGGCGAACAGTTGGCTTAGTATTTGCTATGACCAAATTCCATGTGTGATTGCAAAAGAAAGTTATTGCGAACAGTCGGTGGTGTTTTAAAGTCAGTTTTGAGTAAAAGTGTACATCATGAATGTAAGCCTGAAAATGCAAACTGACAGTATGCATTTAAAATCTTTATATTATATAATGTAGTGGTTGCAGGAATAACTTACTCTTGCGACAGCTGGCCATTAGGTCCACTCGGCGTGTGACGTTTTTTCTAGTTTATTTTGTCCAACCGGAAAAAAAAAATCTACTACTGCAGGATGCAGCATTGCATCCAAGTCCTCCTCGGATGTTGCGACATGCCACTTCCTCATCAGGTAGATCGACCCTTGCCATCGATGGCAATACCTGGTCCCACTCGCGACAACACAGGCACTCACTTTTAGTTGGCATGGGTTGGCAAGCCCCACCAGCGCGAATCTGCTCTCCTCATCCCTTCTGTCCAAGGCAGTTCAGACACACTTTCTTGTCTTTCGCGTACCAAAACCTTAGCTTCAGTGAATTCTGGTTCAAACTGATACGGTTCAGGATCTGCACCAAAGTAAATATCTTCTAAATCGTCTCTCACAAATGTCTCCATGGCGAGGAACGCTGTCTGTGCTGTGCATGCACGTTGGATATGTTGACGGAAGTAAACATTTGCACATGTGCTGTGTGATATTACTGCGCCTGCTTCGGCCATGTTACAGCAGCAAACTTCCTTGACTATTACGCCGGAATGGGAGTGTAGTTCCTAATCTTATCGGCCTAGAAAACCGCATCGTTACGTTTCCGCTGGTCTTAGTACGCGATATAACTTCAGAAGAGTCAAGTTTTAAATAGGACAAATATCGAAACTCGTTGGTCATTTTTGAACGTGATGCTACTGGTCTAATAGGATTCAATGATTTATGCTAAGCTATGCTAAAAGTGATATCGCCAGAACAGGAGAACGGCTGAATGAATTTCAAAACAGTAAAAATCAACTTATTAACTCGGGGGGAGTTGGAGAATGAGCCTATTTCCAAAAAAAGTGGAGTGTTCCTTTAACATTGAAATCACTCGCGCCAGACGCATATTCGCGTTTGGTGTGAACGCAGCATTACTGTCATGTTTCATCAATTTAATGCATCCTTGTTGAGAAAGTAGTATTAAAGGGATAGTTCAGCCAAAAAAGAAAATTCTGTCATTAGTTACTCACCCTCATGTTGTTCCTAACCTGTAAGATCTTGGTTCATCTTCAGAACACAAATGAACAAGTTTTAGATGAAATCTGAAAGCCTTCTGACCTTGGATAGACAGCAACACAACTGACACATTCAAGACCCAAAAAGGTAGTAAGGACAGTGTTAAAATAGTCTATGTGATATCAGTGGTTCAACTTTAATGCTACGAAGCTACGAGAATACTTTGTGCGCAAAGAAAACAAAAACAACTTTATTCAACGATTTCTTCTCTTCCGTGTTGCACGTTCACAAGAGTTGCATTTTTGGGTGAACTATCCCTTTAATGTCTTTAAAAATACAGAAATCTTACTGATTCCAAACTTTTGAACGATAATATATATACACGCCATGATGATTCATACAAACGACACTGAGACTTTCAAAGTTTTCCCAGCGATTTAGCCTTGAGTCTAAAACGGACCCATTTAAGACTGTCAGTTCTTTATGACAGTTTTTCAGAAATCACACAAGTTTGCTGCTGAACTGGCAGATTGGCTGTCATTCTTGGTATTTATGATGGAGAGAGCATGTCTGGTCTTTGAAAGATGCCTGTTAAATCACTCTGCGCTCCTATGATGACAAGCGAAGCTCAGTCAAGCGACTTGGGTAATGCTTAACGCTACTACTGGGAATTCAGTTTGCCTCTCACGCTAATAGTGCCAAGCAAACTGCATTTGTTAATGAAGGCAACCTATGAGCCAAACACAATGAACCATAATGCATTTGAGGAAAGCAAAGCAATTGTTTGTGAATGAGATGACTTTTTAACCTTACACTACATGGTTTAGTGGTCAAGCCAGGTTATATTTAACCCGTTGGGTCTTCTCTTCCTGCCACGCTCCCTGATCATCTTGTTAAACGTTTACTCTCAGAAACAAATATCCCAGATTACTACTAGTCTACGTCAGATGCAAATCCATGACGCCCTCGTCTTGACTGTAATAAGACTTAATCTCTGGGAGATGTCATGGCCATCAATTGCTGTTTGACAGCGTGGTGGTGGATAAAAAGCTGGTGCATTGTGTTGGCCAACTGAATCAAGACATATTTTCTCCAGATATAACATTTGACATCAGTCTACACTCTTAAACACAAAAGTTCTTCGTTTTTCATAAAGAACCTTAATCCATGGCAGTGTTCATTTCGTTGACGAATATTTTGTCAACAGCTTTTTTTCACCCATGAAAGCAAGACTATAACGAAACAAATTCATTTTGAATGACAAAAACCATGATGAAAATGTATTGACATTTTCATCAATGAATAAAAAAGGAGACAAAAAATGTTAAGAAAGGATGATTTGGGAAGAGATTCATTCAGAACGAATCTGCTGCGTGGTTAGGAGGTTAGATGCGTACACTTGAACTGTATCTGGATCTATCCATCACAAAGGAGCTCAATTCGGTCTGTTTTTCTTCACACAGCGCACAAGTACTCTTTCATATCTCATGAACATAGAAATACACACAAAATGATGTTGAATTGTCTGTTTTGACGAGTATTTACGTTAACACATTGGGTTACGTCTTTATGTAAAAAATATGTTGGGAGAATATAGGACGTTTATCTGTACATTCAGTGTGGGGTGTTGCAGATGAAAAGAACGATTGGATAGGGGGGATACGATTGGATTCCCTAAAGGGATTTCCTAATTCCTAGGTTAATAATTACAAAAACTGTTAATAATTGGTTAAACAGAACTTAATTAATTTAACACCATATACAACAGAAAACGACATAATTTATAATAAGTTTATTTGATTCACAGCTGCTACATATAGTTTTTTGACCTCGACAACCCAACTAGGCTAGCCTACATTTTACCGCAAACTTGCGACTAGTTAACTTTCTAAAGAAGGCACAATGCGTTTGCTAAGGGTCAGGACTTAAGTAACATCAACACACTGAAACTATTGTATTTTGGTCGGTGTTGAATCTGTGGCGGTCGGAATTTAATCTGTGGCGCACCGCCACAGATTCGTCTATGTGTGGGAAACGCTGACATTGCATCCGTGTGTCCGGTTTTAAAGGGACAGCAGCCTAATTTAGTTGCTATTGTCTGTGGCATTGATGTTAATCATGCAACCAAACACAGACAGAAAATCACTCACTTAGCCCTACTACAGATAAATCTAAATTTATAGAAATAAATGTCTGCATGAAAGAATGAAGAATGTGGTAAACAAGACATTATAAAGAATGCATAATTAGCCTAACTATTGGTATTTCATTTAAAAGATGTTTATGTAATTGTTTCTTAATGAGAAGTGGTTTCATTTCATTTTAATATAAAGGCATGTTGCGTGTCACAGCAGTTAAATGTGTATATTATGATAAAACCTTAAAATCAAATCTACACAATAAGCTTGGTCATTTTAGAGAAATGCTTAATAAATGTGTAAAACACTGTAACTAAACCCATTAGATTTTAGCCGACTAAATCTACTCTAGTCGACTGAATCTAGACTAAAACAATTCAGATGACTACAATATGACTAGAACCTAAATGGCATTTTAGTCAAAATGCTATGACTAAGACTAAACCAAAATTTGCTGTCAAAATTAACACTGATCCATGAAACCTTTCCGCTAATTAAAATGTTCTTTATAGTGAATTATTAAACTATAACTAATAACTCACTAAAAGGTTCTCTGGGGAATCCAAAAACAGTGGCTCTATGGCATGACTGTGAAACCCCCATTGAAACCTTTATTTTCAAGAGTGTAGCTGGAGAGAAAGAGACAGTGATATGAAGGGGGAGTGGCAGAGCCCAGCCGGTTATAACCGGTCCTCTTGACTCCGAGGAGCTCACGGTCCCTATAGTACAGTTACAAAAAGACAGCTGGATTTTCCTGTTCAAATACATCCCTCGCTTTTCTGTTTGTCTTTGTCATTTGCACCCAGCTTTGGCGGCTTCATTTCACGACTACAGGGTCTCAAAGGCCCAACAAAGGTCGTACAAATAGCAGTGCTTAGATGATGACAGCAACACTGAAGCTAAAAACAACAAAAACACAGGAACAAAGACAATACAGGGCCGGGCGACATGATGGTATAATGCGGCTTGACAGTAGAAATGTATTAACCGGTCGAAATTTTGCTACATTGTTTACAGAAGGATATATCTGTGTGAAGTGAAAATACAAAGTATAAGTGAAAATACAAGTGATATGCGTTCATGTCTTTCTTTCTTCAGTCGTAAAGAAATTATGTTTTTTGAGGAAAACATTTCAGGATTTCTCTCCTTTTAATGAACTTCTATGGTGCCCCCGAGTTTGAACTCCCCAAATGCAGCTTCAAATGGCTCTAAACGATCACAGCCGAGGAATGAAGGGTCTTATCTAGCAAAACTAACAGTTTTCTAAAAAAAAAAAACAAAAAAAAAAAAACACATGAACATCTTGGATGAAAAGGAAGTGAGTACATTATCTGTAAATTTTTGTTCTGAAAGTGAACCACAAAAAAACAGTTCAGGCAGAGCAAGACAAGATGAGCGTTTGAGGTTTTTTAAATAATCGCTAGATAAGACCCTTTTTCCTCGGCTGGGATCGTTTACAACTACATTCGGGATTGTTTGAAGCTGCATTTTGGAAGTTTAAACTCTGTGCACCATAGAAGTCCACTATATAGAGAAAAATCCTGAAATGTTTTCCTCAAAAAACTTTTTTTTACGACTGAAGACAGACAGATATGAATCTTAGATGACAAGGGGCTGAGTACATTATCTGTAAATGTTATGTTAAGTGAGCTTCTCCTTTAAAACCTAGTCTGAGGCACAGCTCAAACAAAATGGCGCATATGCAATAAACTAAAACAGAATTAATCCAACAAACATTACACTATTATAACAAATGCGATAAACGTAGAATGCGATGGATAGATTTTGCTTAAGGATATACCCAATGAACTCTATGCACTTTTTTCCTCCTCATAACATGAAAAAACATGAAGAGCAGGCTCGTATGCAAAAAACAATAAGCATGAGGTTTGCACAGCATTTCTAGGAACTGCAGTCTAGTGAGGTGTCTCTACTCAGAAGATGCTTTCCCTGAAGACAAAACTGGAATTGCTATGACTTCGAGGAATAGATCCAGGCAGGTATGCACTAGTAAAACAGATATAGATAAGAAGGCTGTAAAAGGAGCACAGAGTGAAGCATAGGTGACGTTATTTTGGTCATAAAGGCGACCCTGCAGAAGTAGCCTTTCATTCTGTAATTCAACTCTTAAAAACATCTACAGTGTCTCTCTGCATAAGCGCACAGGATCTAAAGCAGCACTGTTAAAATGACCTTAGAGCTGCGCTGGGGCAGGTAGACGTCATTCTGTCAATGAGTCTGTGATAATGTGAGGGATATTTCATTTCAGTGGACTTTCCTAATAGCTCGGCTTCTGACGAAACAACGCCTTCACACGAAACATAACATACTGTTCGAAACAAATGTAGGTTTACAGGTTCTAGAAGAAATTGTACACCCCCCATCATAAAATTAATGAACCTGCCAGCGAACCGCAAACAGCACTCCTACGTCTCACTGGCTCGGCACAGCGTGAAGTTGTGCCACGGTGCAAGTCAAGACAATGAGGCGCACTGGAAAACAACCAAGCTTTTACCATAAACGACATCAATCTGACATCAGCTGAGCTTTTTCCAAACGATTCATCAATCTGACAGAGGCAAACAAAAGTGAGAAGGGAAACAACAGAAAGTAGTTTTCTGTTAAGCCTCATTCTCACCTGATATATATCAATCCAGACTCAATGAGACCCATGACTGCTGTAAGCCTGCCTATTCAAATTGCTTGACAAAAGCTGTGTGACTGCTGTTGTGTGAATTCCCAATGCTTTCATATGCAGCTGTTTGCTGAACATTTCATTTACAGGTTATCTACAAAGACAATGAATGAACCGTTTGATTCATTTAGCCAGTGCAGCTAAGACATTTTTAAACATGACCTCACAGGCTTGTACACAGCTAAAGTGCACACCGCACCAGTTTGGATGGTCACATTCGCCATCTAGTGTTCATCTGTGGCAACATCAACATAAGATCACATAGTATGACATAATACCATTCAACATGTCATAATACCATATAATTAAGGCTGGCGACATGGCCAAATTAAGCCAGTTGATATCCATAATTGTCACAGAAAAGTTCTAACCTTTATATCTTTAAGTTTAAAGGCTCCTGAGTGAAAATGGTAGAAACCAGACCATTAATTGTGGGTTTAACCACTTCACATTATTGAATTCTTCAGTTCACACTTTTCATGTGATATTGTTTCAAATCATGGAACAGGTTTGTGTTGTCTGGCTTTGACGCATATAATCAGCGCAGTTTATCTCTGTTGTCTTATAGGACGGAAAAATGAAAATTGAGAATTATCTCCCTTGTTCGCAAAATTGTTATAGTCTCGGTTCCTTTTGTTCGAACTGAACTGGGTAAAAAGGCTTTTATGTATGCAGCTCTGTCTGACTGGAATCTTCTTTGATCGAAATAGAAATTTAGCAAAAATTGCTGTCTGTTATATTGTTATTCGGCAAATGGAAGGTAACTCGATTGTTTTAAGTGTTCTGTAATGAAACTGATTGTATTACTGCCCATTTTGTTCAGGACACTCCTGTGAAAGACATTTTTTAATGTCAGAGTATCTTTTCTGGTTAAAAAAGAAAATTTTATGAAATACAGAAAAATTTAATTTTGTATTGTAATATTACTACGATGTAAAACAATGTTTTTCTATATTACAAGTCAATTAATTTATATCTGTAATTAAAGTAGAATTTTCAGCATCATTACTCCAGTCTTCAGTGTCACATGATCCTTCAGAAATCATTCTAATATGCCGATTTATTATCAATGTTGGATTAATATTTTTTTGGAACCTGTGACACTTTTTTTCAGGATTCTTTGATCAATTAAAAGTGTAAAAACAACAGCATTTATTTAACATAGAAAGTTTTTTTTAACAATATACACTACTGTTCAAAAGGTCAGTAAATGTTTATTCTTCTTTTTTTAAAGAAATTAATATTTTTATTCAGCAAGAATGTGTAAAATTAATAAAAAGTGATAGCATAGAGTTACATTGTTAGAAAAGATTTATATTTTGAATAAATGCTGTTCTTTTTAACTTATTTATCAAAGAATCCTGGAAAAAACAATCACAGGTTCCAAAAAAATATATTTGACAGCACAACCGTTTCCAACATTGATAATAATAAATCAGCATATTAGAATGATTTCTGAAGGATCATGTGACACTTATGACTGGAGTAACAGCTGATGAAAATTCAACTTTGTATCACAGGAAAAAAAAATTATATATTAAAGTATATTAAAATAACTGTTTTTTTTTTTATTGTAATAACATTTAGCAATATTACAGTTTTTTTCTGTATTTTTGATCAAATAAATGCAGCCTTGATGAGCATAAGAAACTTCTTTAAAAAAACATTACAAGTATTATTGATCCCAAACTTTTGACCGCTAGTGTGTATACTAATATTATATATATATATATATATATATATATATATAAAAATAAATAATCACCCAGCCCTACATATAATATTTTTGAACTGTATGCAACTAGGGTATTTTAATTATGTAGGGTTTTTAATTATGTAACAGTAAGATTTTGTAATGTTTTTTTGTTTTTGTTTTTGAGGTCGTCTCTTCTCACCAAGCCTGAATTTATTTGATCCAAAGTACAGCAAAAACAGTAAAATTGTGAAATATTTTTACTATTTAAAATAACTATTTTCAAAGCTGGATTTTTAGCATCATTACAGTTACATGATCCTTCAGAAATCATTTTAATATTGATTTGAGGCTCAAAAAAACATTATTATTATGCTAAAAACAGCTGAGTGTTTCTTTGATGAATAGAAAGTTCAGAAGAACAGCATTTATCTGAAATAGAAATCTTTGTAACATTATCAATGTATTTATCATAACTTTATCATTCTTGATAAATAAAAGTATTATTTCTATAACTTATTAACCCCCCCCCCCCCCAAAAAAATTATAATAATTTGTATCTTTCTATTTATCAAAGAATCCTGAAAAAATGTACTCAACTGTTTTAAATATTGCTGCTAATAATAATAATAATAATAATAATAATAATTTTAAAAGACTGGAGTAATACTGCTGATAAATAAGCTTTGATCACAGGACTTTTCAATGTTCAATTTAATTTTTTTTTTACAGTTTTTGCTGTATTTTGGATCAAATAAATGCAGGCTTGGTGAGCAGAAGAAACTTATTTAACCAAACATTAAAAGATTTTTGGCTGGCAGTGTATAAACATAATTAAAATGGTGCAGATATACATATATAATACAGATTTTTATCCTAGTCCTATGATTTTGTTGCATGTTGTGATGTTCCTTGTGAGTTTTACTGCATTTTATTTTTCTTTGTGTTATTGCGGTTTTTAAGTTATTCTATTGTAAAGCACATTGGTCAACTCTGGTTGCAGGAAATAGAGCTATATAAATAAAATTGCCATTGCCATATATAGTACATGGACAAAATAATGTTACAATTTTTATTTAACTTTAATGATTTAAGATGTTTTACCACTTGCTTTTAATACAGCTTCCAACCTTCTTAGATTGGATTTATACACCCTCTAGAGTGTGTTCTGAAAAATGTAAACATTTATAAACAGACAAAGACTGAAGCATTTAGTATTATTTTGATTAACAAAAGCATTTTCTATTTTCCCTAAGCTCTTAACATTACTATTGTTGTTATTTTAATGTTTATATTTGTTGTGTTCCAGAAATCATCAATAGATGGCGCCATAACACTCTACATGTGATTGAGATTCGACCTTATTGCTGTTGAGCACTTTTAAGGAGACTTGATGAATACAACTGCAGCCACAATCCATATCCAGCTCTGAATATAATGAGCAAACAATCACACACTTCAATACCCTGTAAAGGTTACAGTATGACGAGTGTTTGCTATCCTTGTTCCAGAACTGCAGATGCTACAGCTGGAAGCATTTTAATGTGAATTTGAAAGATATGCATAAATCACTGTTATCTAGGGTAACCATATTTTAGTTTGCAAAAAAAGAGGACGCAGAACAGGGGTGGGGGGACTGGGGGAGTCCTAGTTTTATGTCATTTCAATACCAAAAGTAGATATTTTACAGTCACCGTTATGCAGATTGATCATAAACACAGCTAAAAAGCTTCCTACCACAGTGGCCATCCCTCACAAAACTAATATCTACCACAGTTTTATCACAGGTAGACTGCAAAATGTTTCAATACAAGCATTTCAGTCAAATGGAATTTACGCAAAATTTCAAACTTTTATCCCACGGGAGAAAATCAACTCAACGCAACATTTTAAAATCAGCCCAATTCCAAGGGAAAAATGCGGATTTGGAAACCCTACATCCAACACAAGCTGCATCCAAAGCGATTTAAATACTGTGACTCCATGATGCACAAAAATTATATTCCCAGCAAACGCAGAACGTTCCCATTTGGTTATTTTTTTGATAACTAAATGAGAACGTTTCCAGAATGTTCCCTGTATGTTCTCTGTTTAATAACCTAAAAAGAACGTTCCCTGCAGGTTATTTTTAGGTTTTATTTTTATAACATACAGAGAACATTCCCAGAACGTTTCCTGCTGGTTATTTTTATATTTAATTTTTAACCTACAATAAACGTTCTGGGAACGTTCCCTGCAGGTTATTTTTATATTTAATTTTTAACCTACAATAAACGTTCTGGGAACGTTCCCTGAAGGTTATTTTTAGGTTTAATTTTTATAACCTACAGAAAACGTTCCCAGAACGTTCCCTGCAGGTCATTTCGAAGTTTTATTTTTGTAACCCAGAGAGAACGTTCCCTGCTGGTTATTTTGGTAGTCATAACCATGTAAACTAATTAAAACTTTGCAGATGACTCGGATTATTCTAACGCTGATTTTTTTTTAATATCATTCATAAACTATTTTTGCAGAATCTCATGTCCGAAATAAGCTTTTAATAAAGTGTAGATATCAAAAGTGGTCAAATCGCATTATAATGATAATATAATTTTATAGCTAAAATAAGCCAAGGTTAAGCTTCTGAAAATCATATCATAAACACTGGGTTTATTTCTTTACTGCATGCCTTTGATCTGAACGTTCTTTCTGCAGTCTTCAACATAAAGCGGCGCGCTCACTTATACGGTCATTTCGTTTTACTGACTGACTAGCATTCGTTGATTGGTCTCTTTAATGGATAATTACTTATAATTAATATATATACGAGAGTAAATATTGTTATTTTAGGGAGATTTGACACGTCTAGTTGAAGAGAACATGGTGTTAACAAAGACGTTTTCGTTTACTGACCAAAAGAGGGAAGCACATCATTGTTAATTCAGTGGTAAGAAACGAATGTAATGTTACCCTAATTAAAGTCAAATAAATGTTATTCGTTATTAATGTCTGTAAAAATAAAATACACATTTTTAAAATCGAATATTTTGTTGAAATATTCTGGGAACCTTCAGAGAACTTTCAGGGAACCTTCTAGGAACATAAATAGAACGTTCCCTGTTGGTTAGCCAGAACGTTCTGGGAACCAAAAATTGTTAGCTGGGTTCATTATTAGTATGATTAAAACAAAAACGCACACAATAAATGGCGACTGTAGAAAGCAAAAACCGAATCCCAGATATTTTCGCTGATTTAGAAATCCGTTTTTTTAGGACGCATTTTTTTTTAAGTCCAAAAAGAGTACGTGTCTGGGAAAAAAAAGAGGACATGTCCGGGGAAAAGAGGACGTATGGTGACCCTATCGTTAAATTGAGTTTGGCTGGTTAGCAAGTCTAGTCTGGTCTGTGAGCATAAGATGGCCTGTGGAGTGGAGGTACTGCAGGGGTTTCACCAATTATTGTTCGATCCCAAACACATTTTAGCTGTCTCCATGTAATACAAGCCTGCTTAGTTGCGCCAATGTCAAAAAATGGCCATTAGAGGGCAATGTATGCACTCTCTCAACTGACAACACTGACCTCCTCTCCTGCCAAAACTCTCATTTATCAAAATCACTGTGTCCACCATTTCCAATAAAGCCTGTCGACTCTTCCATACACCGAGGGAGTGGCAGCTCTGTGAGAGTTCATGTCAGGTAATGTGCAACAACCGGCCCCAAAAACAAACACAGCGCCTTCATTTGTGTTTGGATGCAGAACCGATCCCAAAAGCAGAAATCCAGTCAGACCTATAGGAATGTTTTTAATCTGCATGTTTTATTTTTAATGATAGGTGAAGTTCATGTGAACGTGACCTTGATGCAGTCATCGTGTGTGACACAACAACGCTCTGATAAAACTCGTTTCATGACCTCAGCAATGAAAGATATGAGTCAGTCACTGTCAGAAGAAAACTATGCTGCCTGCCAAGTAACTAGTGAGCACAGCGGCACCGCTCAAACACATTTAAAAAGAAAGCTCACCTAAAATTAAAACTGTCAATTATACTTCCTCATGAGTAAAGCTTTTGGAGCTTGAAACATTCGGATACCATTGCCTATTACTGTATTGGCAAATCAGCTAAAAGATTCTTTTGTGTTCAACAGAGAGTCTTACCGGTTTGAAACAACATGAGGGTGAATCAATCGTTCAAAACATCTCTATGTTGGTGTGCATTATTTATTTTGCTGGAGTTTTCGAAAAAACTGTTAATAAACTAAACATCCAACCTAATAAATCTGCTTAAAAGCACACTGAAAGTATAAAGAAAACAAAACACCAAAACTAAATATACAGTCAAGCCTGAAATTATTCATACCCCTGGCAAAATTCTGATTTAAAGTTACTTTTATTCAACCAGCAAGTTTTTTTTTTTGACCAGAAATGACACAGGCTTCTCCCAAAAGATAAGACTATGTACAAAAGGCATCACTGTGGAAAAAAAATATTTCTCAGCTCTTAAATTTACATTTGAACAAAAAGTGGCATGTCCAAAATTATTCATACCCTTTGCAAACTGTCACAGTCAATGGGAAAATACAAAGTTCTATACCATTCCAAATAGTCCAAGCTGTTCTAAAGCATCCTGATTACCCTGATTCACTGGGAACAGCTGTTTTAATCAACTCAACAGGTGAAAAACAGAAGCTCTCTGCTGTTGGTTTGTGGACAGTCATGGCTAAGAGCTCACTGAGGACCTTACTTTGATAATCCCGAAATAAAGACATCAAACTATATGCAACTGAATTGACGCTTCTAAATGCAACGCAGTTTAACCGAAGACTATGCAGGCAGATATCCATGCCCGTGCGCATTTGTGTATTTAACTGCCACACGCACGTCGCGCAGCCTTTTACGCAGAAGTACATGCAGTGTAGGAATAGTTGGTTACACAAGTTTGTATAGTTAATCGTGTTGTAAATGCAATTGTCAAGCAGTTTGTGATGCATTTTGGAAACAGGAGATGAGCCCCTGGTCTAATGCGCCACCTGGCTTGAGAAACCCGTTCAAAAATACTTACTTTTAGTCATTATTTGGGTAGCACACATATTCTGAATGCCTTCGACAGAATTCAATTTAGCCATTTTAATCTAGATTAATCTAGATTAATTCCAAGATTACAGTGAGATTAATCTAGATTAAAAAAAAAAAAAATCTATGCCCACCACTAATTTAAATACATTTATTAGTCTTAAAAAGGCAAAAACGTTAAAAATATGAGCCAAACAAAGCAACAAAGATACTATAATGTAACGTGTACATAAATCTATTCACAGTGCGAGTAGTTTGACCTGGCCATCGCCGTGGCCTGAAAGAGCCTGACTGTCACATCTAGTCCTCATTAGCACTCTTATGCAATACTGTCTGTCCAGGAGCCACAGTGTGTGTGTGACTGTCTCAACCACAGGCTTTCTGCTGAGGCTGAAGGCACAGGAGGCAGGCTGGGACGCATTTAACCCACAGAAACTTTCTATTTAAAGCCTTATTCACACCAGGCATGAATTTTGGGCAAGAAGAAAAAAAACATTTCTATAAACTCAACTCAGAGTTCAACATTTCATTTGAACTCTATTTTTCAGTTGTTTGCTTGGCCAATTCAACAGTGTGCAGACAAGGTGCACAAATTGGCCAATTAAAAATCTGAGGCCAGCAGGTATCACCAACCAAAAGCAAAAAGCCATTTTCTCCCAAAACAAAGTGAGAAAGGCCAATTGTTTAATGTAGGGGCCCTATAATTTCCGCAATGCAGAAAAACGTGTACGGAATCCCGAAATCCTGTTATAAAAATGTAATTTACTGTATGTGAATGTCATGTAATTTGCCAAATTTTGGATGAATAAATTAAAAGTATGTCAGTACACTTAAATCAAGATGCAACATGAACTAATGAATATGAAGCTGCAAAAAGACTATTTAAATATGAATCCTGCCTGTTCTGTGTGTCTCGGTGTGAATGAATGGTGCAGCCACGCTGTTTCCTTTACTACACACATAATGAAGTGCAGCGCTCGCAGTGTTTTCAGCCTCTGCCGCCTCAATATATGAGTACATAATCTCTAGAACTACTCTTCACTTTATGAGCATTTTACCATTTCTTTTGAGAAAAACTAGTCATATCATATACAAACAGAAACTTAAAGGAAACCACACAAAATAAAAATTAGGTTTAACTTAAAGA
>NC_133368.1:11284799-11355307 GCF_049309525.1 Garra rufa | reverse complement strand
GATTTTTTTTTTTTTTTAATCTGTCATGTTTTTTGTCACACTCAACCTTTTTTTTTGTACCTGTATGTTTAATTTGTTGGTTTGCTGTACATTTCTGCCTTAAAAGTATACAAACAACTAACTTACAATGAAACAAATATTTTGAATAATGTTGTTTTACCAGTTTTGCATTATGTACTTTGAATTAAAATGATTGTAACATTATAACATTGAATTATTTGTACCAATTCCTTCATTATTATTATCATCATAATTATAAGCAAATAAATTCTTAAACTCATTAACATACAATCACATGAATCTTGAGGACATACATCATAAGGATAAAATCAAAGACGGTGAAATCCTGTCAGTTCTATTAAAAACATAGATTAATTTTGACTTTCAGTGTTTATTACAGGCTTTCACCTTGTGTGTTTATTGGTCTGATGGTTTAAAAACCCATTTTGGGTTCATTTAACCCATCAGTAGCCATATAGGACATTTGAAAGTATATTATAATTAAATAAAACAGTCCACCATGTTTATTGATATATCAAGTCAATTCACCTTTATTTATATAACGCTTTAGGTCTGATCTCCATGAAACTTTGCAAGCATGTTAACATTCATTTAACACATGTTTTCACCAAATTTTGTAAAGTTTTGAGCTTTGTTTAGGTTCTATAGACTGTTGGTTGTATTTGGCCATGCCCCTTTTCTAAATAAACCTGTTATAGCAACCAAAGGACCAATTTCACAATTTTTATTTTGATAGTTATTGATCTAGACAGTCCAGAGAATATTACTGCAGTGGCTTTTTTGACATTGACTGAAAAACCTAGGACTATAGTTTGCAAAAGTAGGTTTTCAACGTAATTGTGAACATTTTATGAACAATTGACATAACAGCAATAGTTCTTCAGACAAAGTTGTTCACTATCAGGAAGTCAATCAAATGATATGCATACTGAGTGGATGCAATAATGACAGCTCAAAACCAACTCAATATATAACTAACAAAACACATTAATGATGGAGAATACACTCACAAACACAAATGAATATTCATTAAGCATTATTACACACACACACACACACACACACACACAAAGACATTTTGTTGCACATAAGAGATTTCTTTAATAAATGATAGGTGACAAAATGCTAACTGCAAATGTTTTTATTTTGATTGTTTATATAATGTTTCACTGTACTCATAATCTTGTATACTTATGAAATATGTTATATCTTTATAACTGAAGAGTTAAAATTTGATTAAATGTTAGTTGAAATGTTATAACAATGATTTAGTATCATCTACGTATGCTTTCACAAGCATAAAAAGTCATAAAAATAAAAAAACACTGTTCTGCTAAAATTAACACACGCACTAGCAGTCTTCTACTGCCATCTACTGGCTATAGTTGCAATTTCATGTTTCAAATAGACATGCATTGTTTTTAAGCTTTATAACTACTACATTGCCTTTTTTACCCAATCTCAATACAATATATGTTTGTTTAGAGTCATAGGATTATTAATTTACTTATGTTTGTACATTTTTGCTTTCTTTTTGGATTTATACATTTTGGATAAAGTAGATCATGGTTTTTTAAATAATATCAAACATTTAAAGAAGAATTTGATTGACAGCACTGTTCCTAGAGGCAAAGTTGTTCAGAATGAGGAGATCTATCATATGTTATGAAGATATAGTCTATATGTAAAGAGATAGACGTTTCATTGGGTTTTCAGTTGTTTAACAATAGAAAAAAAAACATGTTTTTGAAACCTTTTTAACTGTTATAGCGCCACCTAACCAAAGGACAATTTTTTTTTTTCCGATAATTATATATATGATCTAGAGAGTCCAGAGAATATAACTGCAGTAGTTTTATCGAGATCAAGCGAAAAACCTAGGACTAGTTTGCAAAAGTTTCAGAGAGTTTGTACTCCCAAGTCAAACTTCCAAGACTGAACTATGAAGGACACAAGTCCGAACTTTGCATACTTGGTATTGAGAAAGGGCCAAGGATTTCAATGATATAAGGCACTTGAGTCTAGGACAAACGGTTTAGGAATTATGAAAGGTTTTGCGTTTCGGTTCGCTGTACCGCCAACCAATGGTCCGATTGGGCTGATTCTTTGTCAGGTTGTCCTCGATTTTTGCTCTATAATCTGACCAACTTTCAAGTCTCTAGGCCTTACGGTTTCGACTGCCCGTTTACACACACAGACACATGCACACACATTTTGTTGCACAAAAAAGATTTCTGTAATAAATGATGGCTAATATAACATTTACTGAAGGTCCTTTTAAGAGTTTATATGTAATTTTCAGGTTGCAATGTAACCATATTCTGGCATAATTGTAAAAACTGATATGTCTGTTTGAACTAAATAGTAAACTTTGCCTAAACATGACTTTAAATGTATTACAGTGATTTTATTAGCATGAAGCCATAAGAAAACTCATAAACTACTGTTTCAGTTGATGAATGAGCCCATTATTGGTCTCGCGCTGCCATCTAGTGGTTAAAATTGCAATTTCATTCAGTTTAATGCACTATTGTGTTTTTTAACGTTTATATAGTTGTTATAGTGTTATTTTTTGCCCAATCTCTTGCAAATTTTGCCTTCTTGTTTAGAATGAAATTATGCATAATTTTATGAAGTAAAGAGTGCTTTCTTTGAGCATTTTTTAGGCTTTTTGGGTAAACTGTGTCAAGAACATATTTTTGAATGTCCCTGTTTGCTATCCAAATGCAAATGTTCAACATTTTTTGATAATTATTGACCAAGAGAGTCTGAAGAATTGTACTGCACTGATATTATTGAGTATGGGTTGAAAACCCAGGACGAGTTCACCAAAGTATGTTTTTTAAATTATCTCACGTATTAAAAGAACAGTTTGATTTACAACAGTTGTCCTAGAGGCAAAGTTGTTCAAAATAAGGAGATCTATCATATGATATGAAGATATACTGTATATGTGACGATATTGATGTTTAATTGGGTTTTTAGTTCTATATACAATAGTAATATCATGTTTTTGACACCTTTTTAACTGTTATAGCGCCACCTATGGTCCGATCTTCATGAAACTTTGCATGCTTGTTAAGGGTCACCTCGTACATGTTGACACCCACTTTTGTAAAGTTTTGAGTTTTTGTTTAGTTTTAATAGGCTTTTGAGTACGTGTGGTCACACCCCTTTTCTAAATTAGCTGATTATAGCCAACCAAAGGACAAAATTCAACATTTTTTTGATAATTATTTATCTAGAGAGTCCAGAGAATATTACTGCAGTGGTTTGATCCAGATCAGGCGAAAAACCTAGGACTAGTTCGCAAAAGTATGTTTTTAACATATTTGTGAATAATTAATGAAGCATTTGATTGACAGCAATGGTTCTTGAGTCAAAATTTCTCTGCATGAGGGGATCTATCAAATGATATGTATCTTGTGCGGATGTCTGAAACGCCGCGTGATTACAGAGCCAAAAATAATCGTTAGCGCCAACTAGTGGCCGATTTCTTTCAAAATTCTTACAGACCTTCAGGGTCATGAGTCAAACATGCCCACCGAGTTTCATTCCGATCGACCTCCGTAAACCTTGTCAAATAGGTCCTCAAACTTCATTGGCCAATGGCGGCCATGTTTTTTGAGATACGCCAATGTCCTCATAGATACTTGTGGCCCTTTGGTCCAAGACACTGCATACCAATTTTCAAGTCGATCGGACTAACGGCTGTGTATTTATAGCTGTTTATATGTTTTTTCCGCCTTATAGCGCCACCAAGTGGAAAAGCTCCGCAATTTTTTTCATTTGACCAAAGATTAAGCTTATACACACGTGTACCGAGTTTGGTGAAGATATCTCATTCCATCCAAAAGTTATAGCCATTTTAGTAAAAGTGGCCCCGTCACTTTCGAACGTTTTGGTGGCCCTTTGCTACCGTGAGTCAAAAGTTCAACTTTTTTTTGATAATTATTGATATTCAGTGTCCAGAGAATATTTCTGCACTGGTTTGGTTCCGATCGGGCGAAAAACCTAGGACTAGTTCGCAAAAGTAGGTTTTGGACAAATTTCAAAATGGCGGAAAAATTTGCATACCGGAAATGAAATCGGAGATAGCCATTTTGTTTTGATTGAGCCAAGGATTCCAATGATATAAGACTCTTGAGTGTAGGACAAACGGTTTAGGAGTTATGATAGGTTTCGCGTTTCGGTGCGCTATAGCGCCACCTATGGTCCGATTGGGCTGATTCTTTGTGAGGTTCTCCTCGATTTTTGCTCTATCATCTGACCAAGTTTCAAGTCTCTAGGCCTTACGGTTTGGGCTGCCCGTTCAGTTTTACGGCAGAAAAATAATAATAATAATAATAATAATAATAAAAATCCTAACAAAAACAATAGGGATTCAGTGCTACGCACTCGAACCCCTAAATATAGCTGCAAGCAGCAATTAACGGGGTTCGAGTATTTAAGGGCTTTATGGCTTCTATACTGTTAGGGTGTTGGCCAACATGAAATATATGGTTGACACCAGAACATATCCATTACGAAGAATACACTCACAAACAGAAACTTACATTGAAATGAAATGGTTAAACTGTTATGTTCATTAAGCATGATCACAAACAGACAGATGCCCACATATTTTGTTGTACATATGAGATTTGTTTAATAAATAAGTGACAAAATGCTTAAGACTTGTGTTTTTAAGATTTGATATATCATTGACATGTTTCAGTGTAATCATAATCATGTGTAATTGTCAAATATGATATATCTGTATAAATTAAGTTTTAAACTTTGGCTAAATGTGATTTGAAAATTTATAACAGTGATTAAGTATCATTTACATATGAATTCAAAACTATATAAAGCCATTAAACCATACAAAGCACTGTTCTATCAATATGTGTGTAAGCCCATTAGTGGTCTTCTACTGCCATCTAGTGGCTATAGTTGTAATTTTATTGAAATAGAGGTACATTGTTTGTAAGCTTTATAACTATTAAATTGCCTTTTTTTTGCCCAGTGTCCATAAACATATGCTTTTTTGAATGATATGATGCATAATTTTACTTAGGTTTGTGAAATTTTGTTTTATTTTAGTATTTGTAGACTTTAATCTACACTAGATAAAAAAGCTTATTATGAAATGGCTCTGTTATAGCTGTCCAAATGCAAATCTTTAACATTTTTTTGATAATTATTGACTAAGAGAGTCTGGAGAATTGTACTGCACTGATTTTATTGAGTATGGGTGGAAAACCCAGGACCAGTTCACCAAAGTATGTTTTTAAATTTATCTCACGTATTAAAAGAACAGTTTGATTGACAACATTGGTCCTAGAGGCAAAGTTGTTCAGAATGAGGAGATCTATCATATGATATAAATATATAGTGTATATGTGAAGATATTGATGTTTAATTGGGTTTTTAGTTCTATACACAATAGAAATATCATGTTTTTGACACATTTTTAACTGTTATAGCGCCACCTATGGTCTGATCTTCATGAAACTTTGCATGCTTGTTGGGGGTCACCTGGTACATGTTGACACCCGTTTTTGTAAAGTTTTGAGTTTTTGTTTAGTTTTTATAGGCTTTTGAGTATGTGTGGTCACACCCACTTTTCTAAATTAGCCCATTATAGCCAACCAAAGGACAAAATTCAACATTTTTTTGATAATTATTGATCTAGAGAGTCCAGAGAATATTACTGCAGTGGTTTGATCCAGATCGGGCGAAAAACCTAGGACTAGTTCGCAAAAGTAGGTTTTTAACATATTTGTGAATAATTAATGAAGGATTTGATTGAGAGCAATGGTTCTTGAGTCAAAGTTTCTCGGCATGAGGGGATCTATCAAATGATATGCATATTGTTTGGATGTGTGAAACGCCGCGTGATTACAGAGCCAAAAACACTCGTTAGCACCAACTAGTGGCCGATTTCTTTCAAAATTCTTACAGACCTTTAGGGGCATGAGTCGAACATGCTCACTGAGTTTCGTTCTGATTGACCTCTGTTAACCTTGTCAAATAGGAGCTCCAACTTCATTGACCAATGGCGGCCATGTTTTTTGAGATACGCCAATGTCCTCATAGATACTTGTGGCCCTTGGGTCCAAGACACTGCATACCAATTTTCAAGTCGATCGGACTAACGGCTGTGTATTTATAGCTGTTTTTATGTCTTTTCCACCGTATAGCGCCACCAAGTGGAAAAGCTCCGCAATTTTTTTGATTTGACCAAAGATTAAGCTTATACACACGTGTACCGAGTTTGGTGAAGATATCTCATTCCATCCAAAAGTTATAGCCGTTTTAGTAAAAGTGGCCCCGTCACTTTCGAACGTTTTGGTGGCCCTTTGCGACCGTGAGTCAAAATTTCAACTTTTTTTTGATAATTATTGATATTCAGTGTCCAGAGAATATTTCTGCACTAGTTTGGTTCCGATCGGGCGAAAAACCTAGGACTAGTTCGCAAAAGTAGGTTTTGGACAAATTTCAAAATGGCGAAAAAATTTGCATACCGGAAATGAAATCGGAGATAGCCATTTTGTTTTGATTGAGCCAAGGATTCCAATGATATAAGACACTTGAGTCTAGGACAAACGGTTTAGGAGTTATGATAGGTTTCGCGTTTCGGTTCGCTATAGCGCCACCTATGGTCCGATTGGGCTGATTCTTTGTGAGGTTCTCCTCGATTTTTGCTCTATCATCTGACCAAGTTTCAAGTCTCTAGGCCTTACGGTTTGGGCTGCCCGTTCAGTTTTACGGCAGAAAAATAATAATAATAATAATAATAAATATAGCTGCAAGCAGCAATTAACGGGGTTCGAGTATTTAAGGCCTTTATGGCTTCTATACTGGTAGGGTGTAGGCCAACATGAAATATATGGCTGACACCAGAACATATCCATTACGAAGAATACACTCACAAACAGAAACATACACAGTAGGGATGCTCATTTCGGTTAATTTTCCTGACCGACAACCGCTGCTCGTTATCCGATCATTAACCGTTAACTGATAAAATTTGAATAATAAGTTCATTTAAAATAAAAATAGAATGCACGAGTATCTGTGATGATACATAAAAATACAAGCAAATGTTTTATTTTAACGTGCAAACAGCAGCATACAGAGCAACAACAAAAACTGCATTGATATACTCAAATTATCACGCATCAGCAGCGCTTCTGAGAACAGAGAAAATCAGAATGAAACAAACAAAAAAAATAATATAAATAGGCCTACACTAAATATGTATAAATTAAATAACTACCTAATTAAGATGACAAAACTAAAACACACTGAATCCTTCTATGCGCTTTGAAGAAAGGTACCGGTCTTGTTCTTCTCGTCTGACATAAAAACATATAGCAGGCCAGCATATACCTCAGTTTTTAACATGTGGACATGCTGTACGGATAGACTGGGACGCTGTCTGTTAACGTTTAGATCCGTGACAAAAACACTTCTCAAAAATCCTTTCAATTTGCGGTTCGGGTCTTTTCATCCACTGATCCACATATGTGGAGAAACGTGTTTTCACAGCGTTCAATAGCCAATCACAGACATTTTTGTTGATTACATTATCGCAATGGCCAATCAGAGGCGGCTATGTTACGATCCTCTCACCACTCAAAGTGCCGGTTTCAGTTCTGCTGAATTCTATACATCCACGAACTCTCTCATTAAAACAAAGAAAGTGTAGACATGATGTAAATAAGAGATTCATTTACAGAGTAAAGGTTATTTTATTACTTTTTATTAACTTTGTGAGATTGTGTTTAACTACAGTAATGTATGAGTGACAGCTTTCCAGTGATTGTAAGGGGAGCGCGCACTTTGGATTCACTCTCTGATAACCCAATATCGCCATTCCCATCGTGTTGCATAGGCTACTTACATGAGTTACACAAACTAAGAGAAGGTAAAGCAGGTGCTTCAGCAAAATATGTCTGAACAGCCGCACTGCACGTGACCACACGCGCCAAGCGAGTAAATATTTTTTTTCTTTCACCATGCAGCAAACGTAAAAAAAAAAAATATATATATATATATATATATATATGTGTGTGTGTGTATATACATACATATAACCGTTTAACTGATAGTAATAATCGGTTAAAATTCTTACTGACGGTTAACGGTTAAACGGTCAATATGAGCATCCCTAATACACAGAAATGAAATGGTTAAACTATTGTGTTCATTAAGCACGATTACACACACAGACAGATGCACACATATTTTGTTGCACATAAGAGATTTGTACAATAAATGATAAGTGACAAAATGCTTAAAACTTGTGTTTTTAAGATTTGATATATCATTGTCATGTTTGACAGTAATCACAATCATGTGTAATTGACAAATATGATATAATATAAATTAAGTTTTAAACTTTGGGTAAATGTGATTTGAAAAGGTATAACAGTGATTTAGTATCATTTACATATGAATTCAAAACTATATACAGCCATTAAACCATACAAACCACTGTTCTATTAATATGTGTAAGCCCATTAGTGGTATTCTACTGCCATCTAGTGGCTATAGTTGTAATTTCATGCAGTTTGAAATGAGATGCATTGTTTTTAAGCTTTATAACAATTACATTGCCTTTTTTGCCCAATGTCCATAAACATATGCTTGTTTTGAATCATATGATGCATGATTTTACTTAAGTTTGTGAATTTTTTTTTCTTTTAGTATTTGTAGACTTTTAGGTACACTAGATGAAAACTATATTATGAAAATGCCCTGTTATAGCTGTCCAAATGCAAATGTTCAACTTTTTTTTGATAATTACTGACCAAGAGAGTCTGGAGAATTGTACTGCAGTGATTGTATTGACTATGAGTTCAAAACCCAGGACGAGTTCACCAAAGTTTTTTTTTAAATTATCTCACGTATTAAAAGAACAGTTTGATTGACAACAGTGGTCCTAGAGGCAAAGTTGTTCAGAATGTGGAGATGTATCATATGATATGAAGATGTAGTGTATATGTGAATATTTGGACGTTTCATTGGGTTTTTAGTTCTTTATACAATAGAAATATCATGTTTTTGACACCTTTTTAACTGTTATAGCGCCACCTATTGTCTAATCTTCATGAAACTTTGCATGCTTATTAAGAGTCATGGGGTACACGTTGTCACCAATTTTTGTAAAGTTTTGAGTTTTTGTTTAGGTTCTATAGCCTTTTGAGTGTATGTGGCCACGCCCCTTTTGAAAATGACCCTGTTATAGCCCACCAAAGGACAAAATTCCACATTTTTTTGATAATTATTGATCTAGAGAGTCCAGAGAATATTACTGCAGTGGTTTGATCGAGATCGGGCAAAAAACCTAGGACTAGTTCGCAAAAGTAGGTTTTTAACATATTTGTGAATAATTAATGAACGGTTTGATTGACAGCAATGGTTCTTGAGGCAAATTTTCTTGGCATGAGGAGAGCTATCAAATGATATGAATAATGTGTGGATGTGTGAAACGTCACACGATAACAGAGCCAAAAAATCTCGTTAGCGCCAACTAGTGGCCGATTTCTTTCAAAATTCTTACAGACCTTTAGGGCCATGAGGCGAACATGCCCACCGAGTTTGGTTCCGATTGACCTCCGTTAACCTTGTCAAATAGGTGCTCAAACTTCATTGGCCAATGGCGGTCATGTTTTTTGAGATACGCCAATGTCCTCATAGACACTTGTGCCCCTTTGGTCCAAGTCACTGCATACCAATTTTCAAGTCGATCGGACTAACGGCTGTGTATTTATAGTCAATAATATGTTTTTTCCGATTTATAGCGCCACCAAGTGTTCAAGCTCCGCATTTTTTTTTATTTGACCAAAGATTAAGCTTATACACATGTGTACCGAGTTTGGTGAAGATATCTCATTCCTTTCAAAAGTTATAGCCATTTTAGTAAAAGTGGCCCCTCACTTTCGAACGTTTTGGTCGCCCTTTGCGACCGTGAGTGAAAAGTTCAACTTTTTTTTGATAATTATTGATATTCAGTGTCCAGAGAATATTTCTGCACTGGTTTGGTTCTGATCGGGCGAAAAACCTAGGACTAGTTCGCAAAAGTAGGTTTTAGACATAACTCAAGTTTATGGGAAAACGGGGCCTCCGGGACCCCAAATCACAGATGAGTATTTGACAATTGTCTAGACCCAGGGATTCCAAAAATGTAAATTTTTTGAGTCTACGACACACGGTTTGGGAGTTATGGTCACTTTCGCGTTTTTGGTCGCTGTAGCGCCACCTATGGTCCGATTGGGCTGATTCTTTGTGAGGTTCTCCTCGATTTTTGCTCTATCATCTGACCAAGTTTCAAGTCTCTAGCACTTACGGTTTGGGCTGCACGTTCAGTTTTACGGCAGAAAAATAATAATAATAATAATAAAAACCTTAACAATTACAATAGGGATTCAGTGCTACGCACTCGAACCCCTAATAATAATAAAAATCCTAACAAAAACAATAGGGATTCAGTGCTACGCACTCGAACCCCTAATTAAAGCTGCAAGCAGCATTTAGCGGGGTTCGAGTGTTTAAGGCCTTTATGGCTTCTATACTGTTAGGTTGTTGGCCAACATGAAATATATGGCTGACACCAGAACACATCCACGATGGAGAATACTCTGACAAACAGAAACATACACAGAAATAAAATGGTTAAACTATTATGTTCATTAAGCATGATTACACACACAGACAGATGCACACACATTTTGTTGCACGTAAGAGATTTCTTTAATAATATAACAGGTCCTTTTAAGAGTTTATATCCCATTTTCAGGTCTCACTGTAACCAAAATCTGGCTTAACTCTAAAAACAAATATGTCTGTATGAACAAAATGGTAAATTTTGACAGCAGTGATCCTAGAGACAAAGTTTTTTAGAATGAGGAAATCTGTCATATGATATGCAGATATAGTGTATATGTGAGTATATAGACGTTTTATTGTGATTTCAGTTCATTTACAATAGAAATATCATGTTTTTGACACCTTTTTAACTGTTATAGCACGAACTATGGTCCGATCTTCATGAAACTTTACATGCTTGTTAAGAGTCATTGGGTACATGTTGTCACCAATTTTTGTAAAGTGTTGAGTTTTTGTTTAGGTTCTATAGGCTTTTGAGTATATGTGGCCACGCCCGTTTCATAAATGACCCTGTTATAGCCAACCAAAGGACAAAATTCAACATTTTTTTGATAATTATTCATCTAGAGAGTCCAGAGAATATTACTACAGTGGTTTGATCTAGATCGGGCAAAAAACCTAGGACTAGTTCGCAAAAGTAGGTTTTTAACATATTTGTGAATAATGAATGAAGGATTTGATTGACAGCAATGGTTCTTGAGACAAATTTTCTTGGCATGAGGAGATCTATCAAATGATATGAATATTGTGTGGATGTGTGAAACGCCACGCAATTACAGAGCCAAAAAAACTCGTTAGCGCCAACTAGTGGCCGATTTCTTTCAAAATTCTTACAGACGTTTAGGGCCATGAGTCGAACATGCCCACCGAGTTTCGTTCTGATTGACCTCCGTTAACCTTGTCAAATAGGTTCTCAAACTTCATTGGCTAATGGCAGCCATGTTTTTTGAGATACGCCAATGTCCTCATAGACCCTTGTGCCCCTTTGGTCCAAGACACTGCATACCAATTTTCAAGTCGGTCGGACAAACTGTTGTGTATTTATAGCTGTTTATATATTTTTTCCGTCTTATAGCGCCACCAAGTGGTGAAGCTCCGCAATTTTTTTGATTTGACCAAGGATTGAGCTTATACACATCTGTACCGAGTTTGGTGAAGATATCTCATTCCATTCAAAAGTTATAGCCATTTTAGTAAAAGTGGCCCCGTCAGTATTGAACGTTTTGGTGGCCCTTTGCGGCCGTGAGTCAAAAATTCAACTTTTTTTTGATAATTATTGATATTCAGTGTCCAGAGAATATTCCTGCACTGGTTTGGTTCCGATCGGGCAAAAAACCTAGGACTAGTTCGCAAAAGTAGGTTTCGGACAAACGTCCAGTTTTCGGGGTCAAGCGTATGTCGCAGCTCAAAAATTTCGCAATACACTTTTGTTCGGCCTGACCCAAGGAACGCAACGATGTAAAGTTTTTGAGTCTACGAAAAACGGTTTACGAGATTATGGCCAAAATGTAAAAATATTTGTTTTTTTGCGCTGTAGCGCCACCTATGGTCCGATTAGGCTCATTCTTTTTTCAGGAGGTCCCCACAGGGAGCTCTACCTTCTGGCCAAGTTTCAAGTCTCTAGGCCTTACGGTTTGGGCTGCCCGTTCAGTTTTAGGAAAAAAAAAAGATTAATATAGCGATTACAAATAAACAATATAGCTGCAAGCAGCAATTAACGGGGTTCGAGTATTTAAGGCCTTTATGGCTTCTACACTGGTAGGGTGTAGGCCAACATGAAATTGATGGCGGACACCAGAACATATCCATGATGAAGAGTACACTCACAAACAGAAACTTACTTTGAAATGAAATGGTTAAACTGTTATGTTCATTAAGCATGATCACACACAGACAGATGCACACATATTTTGTTGCACATAAGAGATTTGTATAATAAATAAGTAACAAAATGCTTAAAACTTGCGTTTTTAAGATTTGATATATCATTGTCATGTTTCACTGTAATCATAATCATGTGTAATTGTCAAACATGATATATCTGTATAAATTAAGTTTTAAACTTTGGCTAAATGTGATTTGAAAAGTTATAACAGTGATTTAGTATCACTAACATATAAATTCAAAACTACATAAAGCCATTAAACCCTACAAAGCACTGTTCTATTAACATGTGTAAGCCCATTAGTGGTATTCTACTGCCATCTAGTGGCTATAGTTGTAATTTTATTGAAATAGAGGTACATTGTTTGTAAGCTTTATAACTATTAAATTGCCTTTTTTTGCCCAGTGTCCATAAACATATGCTTGTTTTGAATCATATGATTCATAATTTTACTTAGGTTTGTGAATTTTTGTTTTATTTTAGTATTTGTAGACTTTAATCTACACTAGATAAAAACATATTATGAAATGGCTCTGTTATAGCTGTCCAAAAGCAAATCTTCAACATTTTTTTGATAATTATTGACTAAGAGAGTCTGGAGAATTGTACTGCACTGATTTTATTGAGTATGGGTTGAAAACCCAGGACGAGTTCATCAAAGTATGTTTTTATATTTATTTCACGTATTAAAAGAACAGTTTGATTGACAACATTGGTCCAAGAGGCAAAGTTGTTCAGAATGAGGAGATCTATCATGTGATATGAAGATATAGTGTATATGTGAAGATATTGACGTTTAATTGGGTTTTTAGGTCTATATTCAATAGAAATATCATGTTTTTGACACCTTTTTAACTGTTATAGCGCCACCTATGGTCTGATCGTCATGAATCTTTGCATGCTTGTTGAGGGTCACCTGCTACATGTTGACACCCATTTTTGTAAAGTTTTGAGTTTTTGTTTAGTTTTAATAGGCTTTTGAGTATGTGTGGTCACACCCCCTTTTCTAAATTGGGCCATTATAGCCAACCAAAGGACAAAATTCAACATTTTTTTGATAATTATTGATCTAGACAGTCCAGAGAATATTACTGCAGTGGTTTGATCCAGATCGGGCGAAAAACCTAGGACTAGTTCGCAAAAGTAGGTTTTTAACAAATGTGTGAATAATTAATGAATGATTTGATTGACAGCAATGGTTCTTGAAGCAATTTTTCTCGGCATGAGGAGATCTATCAAATGATATGCATATTGTGTGGATGTGTGAAACGCCGCGCGATTACAGAGCCAAAAAACTCGTTAGCGCCAACTAGTGGCCGATTTCTTTCAAAATTCTTGCAGACCTTTAGGGCCGTGAGTCGAACATGCTCACCGAGTTTCGTTCTGATTGACCTCCGTTAACCTTGTCAAATAGGTGCTCAAAGTTCAATTGCCAATGGCGGCCATGTTTTTTGAGATACGCCAATGTCCTCATAGATACTTGTGGCCCTTTGGCCCAAGACACTGCATACCAATTTTCAAGTCGATCGGACTAACGGCTGTGTATTTATAGCTGTTTATATGTCTTCTCCGCCTTATAGCGCCACCAAGTGGACAAGCTCCGCAATTTTTTTGATTTGACCAAAGATTCAGCTTATACACGTGTGTGTCGAGTTTGGTGAAGATATCTCATTCCATTCAAAAGTTATAGCCATTTTAGTAAAAGTGGCCCCGTCACTTTCGAACGTTTTTGTGGCCCTTTGCGACCGTGAGTCAAAAGTTCAACTTTTTTTTGATAATTATTGATATTCAGTGTCCAGAGAATATTTCTGCACTGGTTTGGTTCCGATCGGGCGAAAAACCTAGGACTAGTTCGCAAAAGTAGGTTTTGGACAAATTTCAAAATGGCGGAAAAATTTGCATACCGGAAATGAAATCGGAGATAGCCATTTTGTTTTGATTGAGCCAAGGATTCCAGTGATATAAGACACTTGAGTCTAGGACAAACGGTTTAGGAGTTATGATAGGTTTCGCGTTTCTGTTCGCTATAGCGCCACCTATGGTCCGATTGGGCTGATTCTTTGTGAGGTTCTCCTCGATTTTTGCTCTATCATCTGACCAAGTTTCAAGTCTCTAGGCCTTACGGTTTGGGCTGCCCGTTCAGTTTTACGGCAGAAAAATAATAATAATAATAATAATAATAATAATAATTAAAGCTGCAAGCAGCATTGAGCGGGGTTCGAGTATTTAAGGCCTTTTTCGGCTTTTACGCTGTTAGGGTGCAGGCCAACATCAAATAAATGACATATCATATGAAGATGTAGTGTTTGAGTGAATATATGAGCAATTTTTTATCGTAGCAATTTCAGGCCATTTAACATAGAATTTTCATATTTTGGACCCCTTTTTAACTGTTATAGCGCCACCTATGGTCCGATCTTCATGAAACTTTGCATGCCTGTTGAGGGTCACCTCGTACATGTTGACACCAATTTTTGTAAAGTTTTGAGTTTTAGTTTTGTTTTTATAGGCTTTTGAGTATGTGTGGTCAAACCCCTTTTTCTAAATTAGCCCATTATAGGCAATCAAAGGACAAAATTCAACATTTTTTTGATAATTATTGATCTAGAGAGTCCAGAGAATATTACTGCAGTGGTTTGATCCAGATCGGGCGAAAAACCTAGGACTAGTTCGCAAAAGTAGGTTTTTAACATATTTGTGAATAATTAATGAACGATTTGATTGACAGCAATGTTCCTTGAGGCAAAGTTTCTCGACATGAGGAGATCTATCAAACGATATGTATCTTGTGTGAATGAGTGAAACGCTGCGCGATTACAGAGCCAAAAAACTCGTTAGCGCCAACTAGTGGCCGATTTCTTTCAAAATTCTTACAGACCTTTAGGGCCATCAGTCAAACATGCCCACTGAGTTTGGTTCCGATCGACCTCCGTTAACCTTGTCAAATAGGTGCTCAAACTTCATTGGCCAATGGCGGCCATGTTTTTTGAGATACGCCAATGTCCTCATAGGCACCTATGCCCCTTTGGTCCAGGTCACTGCATACCAATTTTCAAGTCGATCGGACTAACGGCTGTGTATTTATAGTCAATAATATGTTTTTTCCGTTTTATAGCGCCACCAAGTGTTCAAGCTTCTCAATTTTTTTGATTTGACCAAGGATCGAGCTTATACACATGTGTCCCGAGTTTGGTGAAGATATCTCATTTCGTTCAAAAGTTATAGTCATTTTAGTAAAATTGACCCCTCACTTTCGAACGATTTGGTGGCCCTTTGCGGCTGTGAGTCAAAAATTCAACTTTTTTTTGATAATTATTGATATTCAGTGTCCAGAGAATATTCCTGCACTGGTTTGGTTCCGATCGGGTGAAAAACCTAGGACTAGTTCGCAAAAGTAGGTTTCGGATTCACGTCCATTTTTCGGGGTCAATCGTGCGTCGCAGCTCAAAAATTTCGTAATACACTTTTCTTCGGCCTGACCCAAGGATCGCAGCAATGTAAAGTTTTTGAGTCTACGACAAGCGGTTTACGAGATTATGGCCAAAATGTCCAAAATTTTAGTTTTTTGCGCTGTAGCGCCACCTATGGTCCGATTGGGCTGATACTTTGATAGGTTCTCCTCGATTTTTGCTCTATCTTCTGACCAAGTTTCAAGTCTCTAGGCCTTACGGTTTGGGCTGCACGTTCAGTTTTACGGCGGAAAAATAATAATAATAATAATAATTAAAGCTGCAAGCAGCATTGAACGGGGTTCGAGTATTTAAGGCCTTTACGGCGTCTATACCGTTAAGGTGTTGGCCAACATGAAATATATGGCTGACACCAGAACATATCTTATGAAGAATACACTCACAAACAGAAACATACACAGAAACGAAGTGGTTAATTTATTGTGTTCATTAAGCATGATTACAGACACAGACAGATGCACGCATATTTTGTTGCACATAAGAGATTTGTACAATAAATGATAAGTGACAACATGCATAAGTCTTGTGTTTTTAAGATTTGATATATCATTGTCATGTTTCAGTGTAATCATAATCATGTGTAATTGTCAAATATGATATATCTGTATAAATTAAGTTTTAAACTTTGGCTAAATGTGATTTGAAAAGTTATATCAGTGATTTAGTATCATTTACATATAAATTCACAACTATATAAAGCCATTAAACCATACAGAGCACTGTTCTGGTAAATCTGTATGTGTAAGCCCATTAGTGGTATTCTACTGCCATCTAGTGGCTATAGTTGTATTTTTTTTGAAATAGAGGTGCATTGTTTTAAGCTTTATAACTATTAAATTGCCTTTTTTGCCCAGTGTCCATAAACATATGCTTGTTTTGAATCATTTGATACATAATTTTACTTAGGTTTGTGAATTTTTGTTTTATTTTAGTATTTGTAGACTTTAATCTACACTAGATAAAAAGCATATTATGAAATGGCCCTGTTATTGCTGTCCAAATGCAAATGTTCAACATTTTTTTGATAATTACTGACCAAGAGAGTCTGGAGAATTGTACTGCACTGATTTTATTGAGTATGGGTTGAAAACCCAGGACGAGTTCACCAAAGTATGTTTTTTTAATTATCTCACGTATTAAAAGAACAGTTTGATTGACAATATTGGTCCTTGAGGCAAAGATGTTCAGAATGAGGATATCTATCATATGATATGAAGATATAGTGTATATGTGAAGATATTGACGTTTAATTGGGTTTTAAGTTCTTTATACAATAGAAATATCATGTTTTTGACACCTTTTTAACTGTTATAGCGCCACCTATGGTCCGATCGTCATGAAACTTTGTATGCTTGTTAATGGTCATCTGCTACATGTTGTCCCCCATTTTCGTAAAGTTTTGAATTTTTGTTTAGCTTTTATAGGCTTTTGAGTATGTGTGGTCACACCCCCTTTTCTAAATTAGCCTATTATAGCCAAACAAAGGACAAAATTCAACATTTTTTTGATAATTATTGATATAGAGAGTCCAGAGAATATTACTGTAGTGGTTTGATCCAGATCAGGTGAAAAACCTAGGACTAGTTCGCAAAAGTAGGTTTTTAACATATTTGTGAATAATTAATGAAGGATTTGATTGACAGCAATGGTTCTTGAAGCAATTTTTCTCTGCATGAGGGGATCTATCAAATGATATGCATATTGTGTGGATGTGTGGAACGCCGCGCGATTACAGAGCCAAAAATACTCGTTAGCGCCAACTAGTGGCCGATTTCTTTAAAAATTCTTACAGACCTTTAGGGGCATGAGACGAACATGCTCACCGAGTTTCGTTCTGATTGACCTCTGTTAACCTTGTCAAATAGGTGCTCCAACTTCATTGACCAATGGCGGCCATGTTTTTTGAGATACGCCAATGTCCTCATAGATACTTGTGGCCCTTTGGTCCAAGACACTGCATACCAAATTTCAAGTCGATCGGACTAACGGCTGTGTATTTATAGCTGTTTATATGTCTTTTACGCCTTATTGCGCCACCAAGTGGACAAGCTCCGCAATTTTTTTGATTTGACCAAAGATTAAGCTTATACACGTGTGTGTCGAGTTTGGTGAAGATATCTCATTCCATTCAAAAGTTATAGCCATTTTAGTAAAAGTGGCCCCGTCACTTTCGAACGTTTTGGTGGCCCTTTGCGACCGTGAGTCAAAAGTTCAACTTTTTTTTGATAATTATTGATATTCAGTGTCCAGAGAATATTTCTGCACTGGTTTGGTTCCGATCGGGCGAAAAACCTAGGACTAGTTCGCAAAAGTAGGTTTTGGACAAATTTCAAAATGGCGGAAAAATTTGCATACCGGAAATGAAATCGGAGATAGCCATTTTGTTTTGATTGAGCCAAGGATTCCAGTGATATAAGACACTTGAGTCTAGGACAAACGGTTTAGGAGTTATGATAGGTTTTGCGTTTCTGTTCGCTATAGCGCCACCTATGGTCCGATTGGGCTGATTCTTTGTGAGGTTCTCCTCGATTTTTGCTCTATCATCTGACCAAGTTTCAAGTCTCTAGGCCTTACGGTTTGGGCTGCCCGTTCAGTTTTACGGCAGAAAAATAATAATAATAATAATAATTAAAGCTGCAAGCAGCATTTACCGGGGTTCGAGTATTTAAGGCCTTTACGGCGTCTATACCGTTAAGGTGTTGGCCAACATGAAATATATGGCTGACACCAGAACATATCCATTACGAAGAATACACTCACAAACAGAAACTTTCATTGAAATGAAATGGTTAAACTATTGTGTTCATTAAGCATGATTACAGACACAGACAGATGCACACATATTTTGTTGCACATACGAGATTTGTACAATAAATGATAAGTGACAACATGCTTAAAACTTGTGTTTTTAAGATTTGATATATCATTGTCATGTTTCACTGTAATCATAATCATGTGTAATTGTCAAATATGATATATCTGTATAAATTAAGTTTTAATCTTTGGCTAAATGTGAATTGAAAAGTTATAACAGTGATTTAGTATCATTTACATATGAATTAAAAACTATATAAAGCCATTAAGCCCTACAAAGCACTGTTCTATTAACATGTGTAAGCCCATTAGTGGTATTCTACTGCCATCTAGTGGCTATAGTTGTAATTTTACTGAAATAGAGGTGCATTGTTTTTAAGCTTTATAACTATTAAATTGCCTTTTTTTGCCCAGTGTCCATAAACATATGCTTGTTTTGAATCATATGATGCATAATTTTACTTAGGTTTGTGAATTTTTGTTTTATTTTAGTATTTGTAGACTTTAATCTACACTGGATAAAAATTATATTATGAAATGGTTCTGTTATAGCTGTCCAAATGCAAATGTTCAACATTTTTTTGATAATTATTGACTAAGAGAGTCTGGAGAATTGTACTGCATTGATTTTATTGAGTATGGGTTGAAAACCCAGGAGGAGTTCACCAAAGTATGTTTTTAAAATTATTATACGTATTAAAAGAACAGTTTGATTGACAACATTGGTCCAAGAGACAAAGTTGTTCAGAATGAGGAGATCTATCATGTGATATGAAGATATAGTGTATATGTGAAGATATTGACGTTTAATTGGGTTTTTAGTTCTATATACAGTAGAAATATCATGTTTTTGACACCTTTTTAACTGTTATAGCGCCAACTATTGTCCGATCTTCATGAAACTTTGCATGCTTGTTAAGGGTCATCTGCTACATGTTGTCACCCATTTCTGTAAAGTTTTGAGTTTTTGTTTAGGTTTTATAGGCTATTGGATATATATTGCCACGCCCCCTTTATTAATGAGCCCATTATAGCCAACCAAAGGACAAAATTCAACATTTTTTTGATAATTATTGATCTAGAGAGTCCAGAGAATATTACTGCAGTGGTTTGATCCAGATCGGGCGAAAATCCTAGGACTAGTTCGCAAAAGTAGGTTTTTAACATATTTGTGAATAATTAATGAACGATTTGATTGACAGCAATGGTTCTTGAGTCAAAGTTTCTCGGCATGAGGGGATCTATCAAATGATATGCATATTGTGTGGATGTGTGAAACACCGAGCGATTACAGAGCCAAAAACCCTCGTTAGCGCCAACTAGTGGCCGATTTCTTTCAAAATTCTTACAGACCTTTAGGGCCGTGAGTCGAACATGCCCACCGAGTTTCGTTCTGATTAACCTCCGTTAACCTTGTCAAATAGGTGCTCAAACTTCATTGGCCAATGGCGGCCATGTTTTTTGAGATACGCCAATGTCCTCATAGACACTTGTGCCCCTTTGGTCCAAGTCACTGCATACCAATTTTCAAGTCGATCGGACTAATGGCTGTGTATTTATAACTGTTTATATGCTTTTTCCGCCTTATAGCGCCACCAAGTGGACAAGCTCCGCAATTTTTTTGATTTGACCAAAGATTAAGCTTATGCACGTGTGTGTCGAGTTTTGTGAAGATATCTCATTCCATTCAAAAGTTATAGCCATTTTAGTAAAAGTGGCCCCGTCACTTTCGAACGTTTTGGTGGCCCTTTGCGACCGTGAGTGAAAAGTTCAACTTTTTTTTGATAATTATTGATAATCAGTGTCCAGAGAATATTTCTGCACTGGTTTGGTTCCGATCGGGCGAAAAACCTAGGACTAGTTCGTAAAAGTAGGTTTTGGACAAATTTCAAAATGGCGGAAAAATTTGCATACCGGAAATGAAATCGGAGATAGCCATTTTGTTTTGATTGAGCCAAGGATTCCAATGATATAAGACACTTGAGTCTAGGACAAACGGTTTAGGAGTTATGATAGGTTTCGCGTTTCGGTTCGCTATAGCGCCACCTATGGTCCGATTGGGCTGATTCTTTGTGAGGTTCTCCTCGATTTTTGCTCTATCATCTGACCAAGTTTCAAGTCTCTAGGCCTTACGGTTTGGGCTGCCCGTTCAGTTTTACGGCAGAAAAATAATAATAATAATAATAATAATAATAATAAAAATCCTAACAAAAACAATAGGGATTCAGTGCTACGCACTCGAACCCCTAATTAAAGCTGCAAGCAGCATTGAGCGGGGTTCGAGTATTTAAGGCCTTTATGGCTTCTATACCGTTAAGGTGTTGGCCAACATGAAATATATGGTTGACACCAGAACATATCCATTACGAAGAATACACTCACAAACAAAAACATACACAGAAATGAAATGGTTAAACTATTGTGTTCATTAAGCATGATTACAGACACGGACAGATGCACACATATTTTGTTGCACATAAGAGATTTGTATAATAAATGATTAGTGACAAAATACTTAAGACTTGTGTTTTTAAGATTTGATATATCATTGTCATGTTTCACTATAATCATAATCATGTGCAATTGTAAAATATGATATATCTGTATAAATTAAGCTTTAAACTTTGGCTAAATGTGATTTGAAAAGGTATAACAGTGATTTAGTATCATTTACATATGAATTGAAAAGTATATACAGCCATAAAAGCATACAAAGCACTGTTCTGTAATATGTGTAAGCCCATTAGTGGTATTCTACTGCCATCTAGTGGCTATAGTTGTAATTTTGTTGAAATAGAGGTGCATTTTTTGTAAGCTTTATAAGTATTAAATTGCCCTTTTTGCCATAAACATGTGCTTATTTGAATCATATGATGCATGATTTTTACTTAAGTTTGTGAATTTTTGTTTTCTTTTAGTATTTGTAGACTTTTAGGTACACTAGATAAAAAGCATATTATGAAATGGCTCTGTTATAGCTGTCCAAATGCAAATCTTCAACATTTTTTTGATGATTATTGACTAAGAGAGTCTGGAGAATTGTACTGCACTGATTTTATTGAGTATGGGTTGAAAAACCAGGACGAGTTCACCAAAGTATATTTTTAAAATTATCTCATGTATTAAAAGAACAGTTTGATTGACAACATTGGTCCTAGAGGCAAAGTTGTTCAGAATGAGGAGATCTATCATATGATATGAAGATATTGTGTATATGTGAAGATATTGACGTTTAATTGGGTTTTTAGTTCTATATACAATAGAAATATCATGTTTTGACACCTTTTTAACTGTTATAGCGCCACCTATGGTGCGATCGTCATGGAACTTTGCATGCTTGTTAAGGGTCATCTGTTACATGTTGTCACCGATTTTTGTAAAGTTTTGAGTTTTTGTTTAGGTTTTATAGGCTTTTGAGTATATGTGGCCACACCCATTTTGTAAATGACCCTGTTTTAGCCCAAAAAAGGACAAAATTCAACATTTTTTTGATAATTATTGATCTAGAGAGTCCAGAGAATATTTCTGCAGTGGTTTGATCCAGATCGGGCGAAAAACCTAGGACTAGTTCGCAAAAGTAGGTTTTTAACATATTTGTGAATAATTAATGAACGATTTGATTGACAGCAATGGTTCTTGAAGCAATTTTTCTCGGCACGAGGAGATCTATCAAATGATATGCATATTGTGTGGATGTGTGAAACGCCGCGCGATTCCAGAGCCAAAAAAACTCGTTAGCGCCAACTAGTGGCCGATTTCTTTCAAAATTCTTACAGACCTTTAGGGCCGTGAGTCGAACATGCCCACCGAGTTTCGTTCTGATTGACCTCCGTTAACCTTGTCAAATAGGTGCTCAAACTTCATTGACCAATGGCGGCCATGTTTTTTGAGATACGCCAATGTCCTCATAGACACTTGTGCCCCTTTGGTCCAAGTCACTGCATACCAATTTTCAAGTCGATCGGACTAACGGCTGTGTATTTATAGTCAATAACATGTTTTTTCCGATTTATAGCGCCACCAAGGGGTCAAGCTCAGCAATTTTTTTTATTTGACCAAGGATCGAGCTTCTACACATGTGTTCCGAGTTTGGTGAAGATATCTCATTCCTATCAAAAGTTATAGCCATTTTAGTAAAAGTGGCCCCTCACTTTCGAACGTTTTGGTGGCCCTTTGCGACCGTGAGTGAAAAATTCAACTTTTTTTTGATAATTATTGATATTCAGTGTCCAGAGAATATTCCTGCACTGGTTTGGTTCCGATCGGGCGAAAAACCTAGGACTAGTTCGCAAAAGTAGGTTTTGGACATAACTCAAGTTTATGGGAAAACGGGGCCTCCGGGACCCCAAATCACAGATGAGTATTTGACAATTGTCTAGACCCAGGGATTCCAAAAATGTAATTTTTTTGAGTCTACGACACACGGTTTGGGAGTTATGATGACTTTCGCGTTTTTGGTCGCTATAGCGCCACCTATGGTCCGATTGGGCTGATTCTTTGTGAGGTTCTCCTCGATTTTTGCTCTATCATTTGACCAAGTTTCAAGTCTCTAGCACTTACGGTTTGGGCTGCACGTTCAGTTTTACGGCAGAAAAATAATAATAATAATAATAAAAACCTTAACAATTACAATAGGGATTCAGTGCTACGCACTCGAACCCCTAAATATAGCTGCAAGCAGCAATTAACGGGGTTCGAGTGTTTAAGGCCTTTACGGCGTCTATACCGTTAGGGTGTTGGCCAACATGAAATATATGGCTGACACCAGAACATATCCATTACGAAGAATACACTCACAAACAGAAACATACACAGAAATGAAATGGTTAAACTATTGTGTTGATTAAGCATGATTACAGACACAGACAGATGCACACATATTGTGTTGCACATAAGAGATTTGTACAATAAATGATAAGTGACAACATGCTTAAAACTTGTGTTTTTAAGATTTGATATATCATTGTCATGTTTCACTATTATCATAATCATGTGTAATTGTCAATTTTGATATATCTGTATAAATTAAGTTTTAAACTTTGGCTAAATGTGATTTGAAAAGTTATAACAGTGATTTAGTATCACTTACATATCAATTCAAAACTATATAAAGCCATTAAACCATACAAAGCACTGTTCTGGTAAATCTGTATGTGTAAGCCCATTAGTGGTATTCTACTGCCATCTAGTGGCTATAGTTGTAATTTGGTTGAAATAGAGGTGCATTGTTTTAAGCTTTATAACTATTAAATTGCCTTTTTTTGCCCAGTGTCCATAAACATATGCTTGTTTTGAATCATATGATATATAATTTTACTTAGGTTTGTGAATTTTTGTTTTATTTTAGTATTTGTAGACTTTAATGTACACTAGATAAAAAGCATATTATGAAATGGCCCTGTTATAGCTGTCCAAATGCAAATGTTCAACAGTTTTTTGATAATTACTGACCAAAAGAGTCTGGAGAATTGTACTGCACTGATTTTTTTGAGTATGGGTTGAAAACCCAGGACGAGTTCACCAAAGTATGTTTTTTAAATGATCTCACGTTTTAAAAGAACAGTTTGATTGACAACATTGGTCCTAGAGGCAAAGTTGTTCAGAATGAGGAGATCTATCATATGATATGAAGATATAGTGTATATGTGAATATTGGACGTTTCATTGGGTTTTTAGTTCTTTATACAATAGAAATATCATGTTTTTGACACCTTTTTAACTGTTATAGCGCCACCTATGGTCCGATCTTCATGAAACTTTGCATGCTTGTTGAAGGTCACCTGGTACATATTGACACCCATTTTTGTAAAGTTTTGAGTTTTTGTTTAGTTTTTATAGGCTTTTGAGTATGTGTGGTCACACTCCCTTTTCTAAATTAGCCCATTATAGCCAACCAAAGGACAAAATTCAACATTTTTTTGATAATTATTGATCTAGAGAGTCCAGAGAATATTACTGCAGTGGTTTGATCCAGATCGGGCGAAAAACCTAGGACTAGTTCGCAAAAGTAGGTTTTTAACATATTTGTGAATAATTAATGAACGATTTGATTGACAGCAATGGTTCTTGAAGCAATTTTTCTCGGCATGAGGAGATCTATCAAATGATATGCATATTGTGTGGATGAGTGAAACGCCGCGCGATTACAGAGCCAAAAAACTCGTTAGCGCCAACTAGTGGCCGATTTCTTTCAAAATTCTTACAGACCATTAGGGGCGAGAGTCAAACATGGCCACCGAGTTTCGTTCTGATTGACCTCTGTTAACCTTGTCAAATAGGTGCTCAAACTTCATTGGCCAATGGCGGCCATGTTTTTTGAGATACGCCAATGTCCTCATAGATACTTGTGGCCCTTTGGCCCAAGACACTGCATACCAATTTTCAAGTTGATCGGACTAACGGCTGTGTATTTATAGCTGTTTATATGTCTTCTCCGCCTTATAGCGCCACCAAGTGGACAAGCTCCGCAATTTTTTTGATTTGGCCAAAGATTCAGCTTATACACGTGTGTGTCGAGTTTGGTGAAGATATCTCATTCCATTCAAAAGTTATAGCCATTTTAGTAAAAGTGGCCCCGTCACTTTCGAACGTTTTTGTGGCCCTTTGCGACCGTGAGTCAAAAGTTCAACTTTTTTTTGATAATTATTGATATTCAGTGTCCAGAGAATATTTCTGCACTGGTTTGGTTCCGATCGGGCGAAAAACCTAGGACTAGTTCGCAAAAGTAGGTTTTGGACAAATTTCAAAATGGCGGAAAAATTTGCATACCGGAAATGAAATCGGAGATAGCCATTTTGTTTTGATTGAGCCAAGGATTCCAATGATATAAGTCACTTGAGTCTAGGACAAACGGTTTAGGAGTTATGATAGGTTTCGCGTTTCGGTTCGTTATAGCGCCACCTATGGTCCGATTGGGCTCATACTTTGATAGGTTCTCCTCGATTTTTGCTCTATCTGCTGACCAAGTTTCAAGTCTCTAGGCCTTACGGTTTGGGCTGCCCGTTCAGTTTTACGGCAGAAAAATAATAATAATAATAATAATAATAATAATAAAAATCCTAACAAAAACAATAGGGATTCAGTGCTACGCACTCGAACCCCTAAAAATCCTAACAAAAACAATAGGGATTCAGTGCTACGCACTCGAACCCCTAATTAAAGCTGCAAGCAGCATTGAGCGGGGTTCGAGAATTTAAGGCCTTTATGGCTTCTATACCGTTAGGGTGTTGGCCAACATGAAATATATGGCTGACACCAGAACATATCCATTACGAAGAATACACTCACAAACAGAAACATACACAGAAATGAAATGGTTAAACTATTGTGTTCATTAAGCATGATCACAGACACAGACAGATGCACACATATTTTGTTGCACATAAGAGATTTGTATAATAAATGATAAGTGACAAAATGCTTAAGACTTGTGTTTTTAAGATTTGATATATAATTTTCATGTTTTACTGTAATCATAATCATGTGTAATTGTCAAATATGATATATCTGTATAAATTAAGCTTTAAACTTTGGCTAAATGTGATTTGAAAAGTTATAACAGTGATTTAGTATCACTTGCATATAAATTCAAAACTACATAAAGCCTTTAAACCATACAAAGCACTGTTCTATTAACATGTGTAAGCCCATTAGTGGTATTCTACTGCCATCTAGTGGCTATAGTTGTAATTTTGTTGAAATAGAGGTGCATTTTTTTTAAAGCTTTATAACTACTAAATTGCCTTTTTTTTGCTCAGTGTCCATGAACATATGCTTGTTTTGAATCATATGATACATAATTTTACTTAGGTTTGTGAATTTTTGTTTTATTTAAGTATTTGTAGACTTCTAATGTACACTAGATAAAAAGCATATTATGAAATGGCCCTGTTATAGCTGTCCAAATGCAAATGTTCAACATTTTTTTGATAATTACTGACCAAGAGAGTCTGGAGAATTGTACTGCACTGATTTTATTGAGTATGTGTGGAAAACCCAGGACGAGTTCACCAAAGTATGTTTTTTAAATGATCTCACATATTAAAAGAACAGTTTGATTTACAACAGTTGTCCTAGAGGCAAAGTTGTTCAGAATGAGGAGATCTATCATGTGATATGAAGATATAGTGTATATTTGAAGATATTGACGTTTAATTGGGTTTTAAGTTCTTTATACAATAGAAATATCATGTTTTTGATACTTTTTTAACTGTTATAGCGCCACCTATGGTCCGATCATCATGAAACTATGCATGCTTGTTGAGGGTCACCTGCTACATGTTGACACCCATTTTTGTAAAGTTTTGAGTTTTTGTTTAGGTTTTATAGGCTTTTGAGTATGTGTGGTCACACCTCCTTTTCTAAATTGGGCCATTATAGCCAACCAATGTACAAAATTCAACATTTTTTTGATAATTATTGATCTAGACAGTCAAGAGAATATTACTGCAGTGGTTTGATCCAGATCGGGCGAAAAACCTAGGACTAGTTCGCAAAAGTAGGTTTTTAACATATTTGTGAATAATTAATGAAGGATTTGATTGAGAGCAATGGTTCTTGAGTCAAAGTTTCTCGGCATGAGGGGATCTATCAAATGATATGCATATTGTGTGGATGTGTGAAACGCCGCGCGATTACAGAGCCAAAAATACTCATTAGCGACAACTAGTGGCCGATTTCTTTCAAAATTCTTACAGACCTTTAGGGGCATGAGTCGAACATGCCCACCGAGTTTGGTTCCGATCAACCTTCGTTAACCTTGTCAAATAGGTGCTCTAAATTCATTGACCAATGGCGGCCATGTTTTTTTGAGATACGCCAATGTCCTCATAGATACTTGTGGCCCTTTGGTCCAAGACACTGCATACCAATTTTCAAGTCGATCGGACTAACGGCTGTGTATTTATAGCTGTTTATATGTTTTTTCCGCCTTATAGCGCCACCAAGTGGACAAGCTCCGCAATTTTTTTTATTTGACCAAAGATTAAGCTTATACACGTGTGTGTCGAGTTTGGTGAAGATATCTCATTCCATTCAAAAGTTATAGCCATTTTAGTAAAAGTGGCCCCGTCAGCATTGAACGTTTTGGTGGCCCTTTGCAACCGTGAGTCAAAAATGTTACTTTTTTTTGATAATTATTGATAATCAGTGTCCAGAGAATATTTCTGCACTGGTTTGGTTCCGATCGGGCGAAAAACCTAGGACTAGTTCGCAAAAGTAGGTTTCGGACAAACGTCCAGTTTTCGGGGTCAATCGTGCGTCGCAGCTCAAAAATTTCGCAATACACTTTTGTTCGGCCTGACCCAAGGAACGCAACGATGTAAAGTTTTTGAGTCTACGACAAACGGTTTACAAGATTATGGCCAAAATGTCAAAAAATTAGTTTTTTTTCGCTGTAGCGCCACCTATGGTCCGATTAGGCTCATTCTTTTTTCAGGAGGTCCCCACAGGGGGCTCTACCTTCTGGCCAAGTTTCAAGTCTCTAGGCCTTACGGTTTGGGCTGCCCGTTCAGTTTTAGGAAAAAAAAAAAGATTAATATAGCGATTACAAATAAACAATATAGCTGCAAGCAGCAATTAACGGGGTTCGAGTGTTTAAGGCCTTTACGGCGTCTATACCGTTAAGGTGTTGGCCAACATGAAATATATGGCTGACACCAGAACATATCCATTACGAAGAATACACTCACAAACAGAAACATACACAGAAATGAAATGGTTAAACTATTGTGTTGATTAAGCATGATTACAGACACAGACAGATGCACACATATTGTGTTGCACATAAGAGATTTGTACAATAAATGATAAGTGACAACATGCTTAAAACTTGTGTTTTTAAGATTTGATATATCATTGTCATGTTTCACTATTATCATAATCATGTGTAATTGTCAATTTTGATATATCTGTATAAATTAAGTTTTAAACTTTGGCTAAATGTGATTTGAAAAGTTATAACAGTGATTTAGTATCACTTACATATCAATTCAAAACTATATAAAGCCATTAAACCATACAAAGCACTGTTCTGGTAAATCTGTATGTGTAAGCCCATTAGTGGTATTCTACTGCCATCTAGTGGCTATAGTTGTAATTTGGTTGAAATAGAGGTGCATTGTTTTAAGCTTTATAACTATTAAATTGCCTTTTTTTGCCCAGTGTCCATAAACATATGCTTGTTTTGAATCATATGATATATAATTTTACTTAGGTTTGTGAATTTTTGTTTTATTTTAGTATTTGTAGACTTTAATGTACACTAGATAAAAAGCATATTATGAAATGGCCCTGTTATAGCTGTCCAAATGCAAATGTTCAACAGTTTTTTGATAATTACTGACCAAAAGAGTCTGGAGAATTGTACTGCACTGATTTTTTTGAGTATGGGTTGAAAACCCAGGACGAGTTCACCAAAGTATGTTTTTTAAATGATCTCACGTTTTAAAAGAACAGTTTGATTGACAACATTGGTCCTAGAGGCAAAGTTGTTCAGAATGAGGAGATCTATCATATGATATGAAGATATAGTGTATATGTGAATATTGGACGTTTCATTGGGTTTTTAGTTCTTTATACAATAGAAATATCATGTTTTTGACACCTTTTTAACTGTTATAGCGCCACCTATGGTCCGATCTTCATGAAACTTTGCATGCTTGTTGAAGGTCACCTGGTACATATTGACACCCATTTTTGTAAAGTTTTGAGTTTTTGTTTAGTTTTTATAGGCTTTTGAGTATGTGTGGTCACACTCCCTTTTCTAAATTAGCCCATTATAGCCAACCAAAGGACAAAATTCAACATTTTTTTGATAATTATTGATCTAGAGAGTCCAGAGAATATTACTGCAGTGGTTTGATCCAGATCGGGCGAAAAACCTAGGACTAGTTCGCAAAAGTAGGTTTTTAACATATTTGTGAATAATTAATGAACGATTTGATTGACAGCAATGGTTCTTGAAGCAATTTTTCTCGGCATGAGGAGATCTATCAAATGATATGCATATTGTGTGGATGAGTGAAACGCCGCGCGATTACAGAGCCAAAAAACTCGTTAGCGCCAACTAGTGGCCGATTTCTTTCAAAATTCTTACAGACCATTAGGGGCGAGAGTCAAACATGGCCACCGAGTTTCGTTCTGATTGACCTCTGTTAACCTTGTCAAATAGGTGCTCAAACTTCATTGGCCAATGGCGGCCATGTTTTTTGAGATACGCCAATGTCCTCATAGATACTTGTGGCCCTTTGGCCCAAGACACTGCATACCAATTTTCAAGTTGATCGGACTAACGGCTGTGTATTTATAGCTGTTTATATGTCTTCTCCGCCTTATAGCGCCACCAAGTGGACAAGCTCCGCAATTTTTTTGATTTGGCCAAAGATTCAGCTTATACACGTGTGTGTCGAGTTTGGTGAAGATATCTCATTCCATTCAAAAGTTATAGCCATTTTAGTAAAAGTGGCCCCGTCACTTTCGAACGTTTTTGTGGCCCTTTGCGACCGTGAGTCAAAAGTTCAACTTTTTTTTGATAATTATTGATATTCAGTGTCCAGAGAATATTTCTGCACTGGTTTGGTTCCGATCGGGCGAAAAACCTAGGACTAGTTCGCAAAAGTAGGTTTTGGACAAATTTCAAAATGGCGGAAAAATTTGCATACCGGAAATGAAATCGGAGATAGCCATTTTGTTTTGATTGAGCCAAGGATTCCAATGATATAAGTCACTTGAGTCTAGGACAAACGGTTTAGGAGTTATGATAGGTTTCGCGTTTCGGTTCGTTATAGCGCCACCTATGGTCCGATTGGGCTCATACTTTGATAGGTTCTCCTCGATTTTTGCTCTATCTGCTGACCAAGTTTCAAGTCTCTAGGCCTTACGGTTTGGGCTGCCCGTTCAGTTTTACGGCAGAAAAATAATAATAATAATAATAATAATAATAATAAAAATCCTAACAAAAACAATAGGGATTCAGTGCTACGCACTCGAACCCCTAATAATAATAATAAAAATCCTAACAAAAACAATAGGGATTCAGTGCTACGCACTCGAACCCCTAATTAAAGCTGCAAGCAGCATTGAGCGGGGTTCGAGTATTTAAGGCCTTTACGGATTCTATACCGTTAGGGTGTTGGCCAACACGAAATATATGGCTGACACCAGAACTTACACATTATGAAGAATTCACTCACAAACAGAAACATACACAGAAATTAAATGGTTAAACTATTTTGTTCATTAAGCACGATTACAGACACAGACAGATGCACACATATTTTGTTGCACATAAGAGATTTGTACAATAAATGATAAGTGACAACATGCTTAAAACTTGTGTTTTTAAGATTTGATATATCATTGTCATGTTTCACTGTAATCATAATCATGTGTAATTGTCAAATATGATATATCTGTATAAATTAAGTTTTAAATTTGGCTAAATGTGATTTGAAAAGCTATAACAGTGATTTAGTATCACTTACATATCAATTCAAAACTACATAAAGCCATTAAACCATACAAAGCACTGTTCTATTAAAATGTGTAAGCCCATTAGTGGTATTCTACTGCCATCTAGTGGCTATAGTTGTAATTTTGTTGAAATAGAGGTGCATTTTTTTTAAAGCTTTATAACTACTAAATTGCCTTTTTTTTGCTCAGTGTCCATGAACATATGCTTGTTTTGAATCATATGATACATAATTTTACTTAGGTTTGTGAATTTTTGTTTTATTTTAGTATTTGTAGACTTTAATGTACACTTTAGAAAAAGCATATTATGAAATGGCCCTGTTATAGCTGTCCAAATGCAAATGTTCAACATTTTTTTGATAATTTCTGACCAAGAGAGTCTAGAGAAATGTACTGCACTGATTATTTTGAGTATGGGTTGAAAACCCAGGACAAGTTCACCAAAGTATGTTTTTTAAATTATATCACGTATTAAAAGAACAGTTTGACTGACAACATTGGTCCTAGAGGCAAAGTTGTTCAGAATGAGGAGATCTATCATATGATATGAAGATATAGTGTATATGTGAAGATATTGACGTTTAATTGGGTTTTTAGTTCTATATACAATGGAAATATCATGTTTTTGACACCTTTTTAACTGTTATAGCGCCACCTATGGTCCGATATTCATGAAACTTTGCATGCTTGTTAAGGGTCATCTGCTACATGTTGTCACCCATTTTTGTAAGGTTTTGAGTTTTTGTTTAGGTTTTATAGGCTTTTGAATATATATTGACAAGCCCCTTTATTAAATGAGCCCATTATAGCCAACCAAAAGACAAAATTCAACATTTTTTTGATAATTATTGGTCTAGAGAGTCCAGAGAATATTACTGCAGTGGTTTGATCCAGATCGGGCGAAAAACCTAGGACTAGTTCGCAAAAGTAGGTTTTTAACATATTTGTGAATAATTAATGAAGCATTTGATTGACAGCAATGGTTCTTGAAGCAATTTTTCTCGGTATGAGGAGATCTATCAAATGATATGCATATTGTGTGGATGTGTGAAACGCCGCGCGATTACAGAGCCAAAAATAGTCGTTAGCGCCAACTAGTGGCCGATTTCTTTCAAAATTCTTTCAGACCTTTAGGGGCATGAGTCGAACATGCTCACCGAGTTTCATTCTGATTGACTTCTGTTAACCTTGTCAAATAGGTGCTCCAACTTCATTGACCAATGGCGGCCATGTTTTTTTGAGATACGCCAATGTCCTCATAGATACTTGTGGCCCTTTGGTCCAAGACACTGCATACCAATTTTCAAGTTGATCGGACTAACGGCTGTGTATTTATAGCTGTTTATATGTCTTTTCCGCCTTATAGCGCCACCAAGTGGACAAGCTCCGCAATTTTTTTGATTTGACCAAAGATTAAGCTTATACACGTGTGTGTCGAGTTTGGTGAAGATATCTCATTCCATTCAAAAGTTATAACCATTTTAGTAAAAGTGGCCCCGTCACTTTCGAACGTTTTAGTGGCCCTTTCCGACCGTGAGTCAAAAGTTCAACTTTTTTTTGATAATTATTGATATTCAGTGTCCAGAGAATATTTCTGCACTGGTTTGGTTCCGATCGGGAGAAAAACCTAGGACTAGTTCGCAAAAGTAGGTTTTGGACAAATTTCAAAATGGCGGAAAAATTTGCATACCGGAAATGAAATCGGAGATAGCCATTTTGTTTTGATTGATCCAAGGATTCCAATGATATAAGTCACTTGAGTCTAGGACAAACGGTTTAGGAGTTATGATAGGTTTCGCGTTTCGGTTCGCTATAGCGCCACCTATGGTCCGATTGGGCTGATTCTTTGTGAGGTTCTCCTCGATTTTTGCTCTATCATCTGACCAAGTTTCAAGTCTCTAGGCCTTACGGTTTGGGCTGCCCGTTCAGTTTTACGGCAGAAAAATAATAATAATAAAAATCCTAACAATTTCAATAGGGATTCAGTGCTACGCACTCGAACCCCTAAAAATCCTAACAAATACAATAGGGATTCAGTGCTACGCACTCGAACCCCTAATTAAAGCTGCAAGCAGCATTCAGCGGGGTTCGAGTATTTAAGGCCTTTACGGCTTCTATACCGTTAGGGTGTTGGCCAACAAGAAATATATGGCTGACACCAGAACATATCCATTACGAAGAATACACTCACAAACAGAAACATACACAGAAATGAAATGGTTAAACTATTGTGTTCATTAAGCACGATTACACACACAGACAGATGCACACATATTTTGTTGCACATAAGAGATTTGTACAATAAATGATAAGTGACAAAATGCTTAAAACTTGTGTTTTTAAGATTTGATATATCATTGTCATGTTTGACAGTAATCACAATCATGTGTAATTGACAAATATGATATAATATAAATTAAAGGTCCCATATCGTACACATTTCTGGAGGTTTATTTTATTTGTTGATGTCCTTAAGAATATATATTTGCGGTATAAGTGCCAAAATCCATCTCAATATATTTTTACAGCTCCTTTTTTAGGAGCTCTGTCAAAAACAGGTCGATTTTGGCCCATCTAATTAATATTCATGAGCCTCTCTTCTGATTGGCCTGTTGTTTTCTGAGTGACGCACAACCAGGCCAATCACAGGTAACTACGGTCATGTATGCTGTAAGCGTAAGCGATATCAGAGCAATAGAGAGAGCTGATACTCAACAGGATATTTTAGAATGATCATTAATGTTTTTTCTTTTACAAACACCGAATGCAGTAAGCTACATAACTGTTGCTTCAGTAAAGCCCCTTTCACAATGCGCGCTGATTCTGGAAAATTACGGGAACTGTGTGAACCAAAGCCAGAACCTAAAGGCAGTGTTGTAGTAATGATGCACGTTATCAAGCGACTCTTCACAACGAAAAATAACGTTACGTGCAAAGTGGAATGAAGCAGCGATCATCAGACAGAGCCAGCTCCTCACTATCAGCGCTGAAGCACAGTTTGTTCAGGTTAGTTTCAGTTTAGTGAAACATACGCGTCGCATTACATCTCACATCCAAACGTCACATGTCTTTATGGTTTGTGTGTAAAGCAAGCACAGATTCCGGAAAACAACTGTGAATGAACCAAATTAAACAATTCCGGAACAAATCGTGGGACACATTATCCGTGTATTTACCGGAATCGCTGTGTGAAAGAGGCTGAAGTTGACGTGCCGCTGGTCTCTTATATTAACGTTGTTCTGAAGCCTGTGTAATGATCGTAGCTTGACATCTATCGACTGAACAGGGTTTTCTCCACTTGTTTTCCTGTTGTTGTTGCTCAATGGAATGGATGCGTTGTTGTCTGGGGGTTTGACAAAAGGAGGGTGGGACGTTGGTTTGTGACTGAAGGCGGTGACTTGAGTCGATCGGACGTCACATCGTTACGGAAGTCACAGCGGCTCGTGAAAATGAACAGCTACTTTAAGCAGGCTGTGTGCAGTTTACTGTGGATTGACTGTTTTGAAACTCATATGGTAGTTAAATAGCCCCTAGACCTTAGTTATCATGAAAAAAGCCAGGAAATTTTGATTTTGACGATATGGGACCTTTAAGTTTTAAACTTTGACTAGATGTGATTTGAAAAGGTATAACAGTGATTTAGTATCATTTACATATGAATTCAAAACTATATACAGCCATTAAACCATACAAACCACTGTTCTATTAATATGTGTAAGCCCATTAGTGGTATTCTACTGCCATCTAGTGGCTATAGTTGTAATTTCATGCAGTTTGAAATGAGATGCATTGTTTTTAAGCTTTATAACAAGTACATTGCCTTTTTTGCCCAATGTCCATAAACATATGCTTGTTTTGAATCATATGATGCATGATTTTACTTAAGTTTGTGAATTTTTTTTTCTTTTAGTATTTGTAGACTTTTAGGTACACTAGATGAAAACCATATTATGAAAATGCCCTGTTTTAGCTGTCCAAATGCAAATGTTCAACTTTTTTTTTGATAATTACTGACCAAGAGAGTCTGGAGAATTGTACTGCAGTGATTGTAGTTTTAAGCTTTATAACTATTAAATTGCTTTTTTTTTTGCTCAGTGTCCATAAACATATGTTTGTTTTATTTTAGTATTTGTAGACTTTAATCTACACTAGATAAAAAGCATATTATGAAATGGCTCTGTTATAGCTGTCCAAATGCAAATGTTCAACATTTTTTTGATAATTACTGACCAAGAGAGTCTGGAGAATTGTACTGCACTGATTTTATTGAGTATGGTTTGAAAACCCAGGACGAGTTCACCAAAGTATGTTTTTAAAATTATCTCACGTATTAAAACAACAGTTTGATTTACAACAGTGGTCCTTGAGGCAAAGTTGTTCAGAATGAGCAGATCTATCATGGGATATGAAGATATAGTGTATATGTGAAGATATTGACGTTTAATTGAGTTTTTAGTTCTATATATAATAGAAATATCATGTTTTTGAAACCTTTTTAACTGTTACAGCGCCACCTATTATCCAATCGTCATGAAACTTTGCATGCTCGTTAAAGATCATCTGCTACATGTTGTCACCCATTTTTGGAAAGTTTTGAGTTTTTGTTTAGGTTTTATTGGCTTTTGGATATATATTACCACGCCCCCTTTACTAAATGAGCCAATTATAGCCAACCAAAGGACAAAATTCAACATTTTTTTGATAATTATTGATCTAGAGAGTCCAGATAATATTACTGCAGTGGTTTGATCCAGATCGGGCGAAAAACCTAGGACTAGTTCGCAAAAGTAGGTTTTTAACATATTTGTGAATAATTAATGAAGCATTTGATTGACAGCAATGGTTCTTGAAGCGATTTTTCTCGGTATGAGGAGATCTATCAAATGATATGCATATTGTGTGGATGTGTGAAACACAGCGCGATTACAGAGCCAAAAAACTCGTTAGCGCCAACTAGTGGCCGATTTCTTTCAAAATTCTTACAGACCTTTAGGGGCATGAGTCGAACATGCTCACCGAGTTTCGTTCTGATTGACCTCTGTTAACCTTGTCAAATAGGTGCTCAAACTTCATTGACCAATGGCGGCCATGTTTTTTTGAGATACGCCAATGTCCTCATAGATACTTGTGGCCCTTTGGCCCAAGACACTGCATACCAATTTTCAAGTCGATCGGACTAACGGCTGTGTATTTATAGCTGTTTATATGTCTTCTCCGCCTTATAGCGCCACCAAGTGGACAAGCTCCGCAATTTTTTTGATTTGACCAAAGATTCAGCTTATACACGTGTGTGTCGAGTTTGGTGTAGATATCTCATTCCATTCAAAAGTTATAGCCATTTTAGTAAAAGTGGCCCCGTCACTTTCGAACGTTTTTGTGGCCCTTTGCGACCGTGAGTCAAAAGTTCAACTTTTTTTTGATAATTATTGATATTCAGTGTCCAGAGAATATTTCTGCACTGGTTTGGTTCCGATCGGTCGAAAAACCTAAGACTAGTTCGCAAAAGTAGGTTTTGGACAAATTTCAAAATGGCGGAAAAATTTGCATACCGGAAATGAAATCGGAGATAGCCATTTTGTTTTGATTGAGCCAAGGATTCCAGTGATATAAGACACTTGAGTCTAGGACAAACGGTTTAGGAGTTATGATAGGTTTCGCGTTTCGGTTCGCTGTAGCGCCACCTATGGTCCGATTGGGCTGATTCTTTGTGAGGTTCTCCTCGATTTTTGCTCTATCATCTGACCAAGTTTCAAGTCTCTAGGCCTTACGGTTTGGGCTGCCCGTTCAGTTTTACGGCAGAAAAATAATAATAATAATAATAATAATAATAATAATAAAAATCCTAACAAAAACAATAGGGATTCAGTGCTACGCACTCGAACCCCTAATTAAAGCTGCAAGCAGCATTGAGCGGGGTTCGAGTATTTCAGGCCTTTACGGCTTCTATACCGTTAAGGTGTTGGCCAACATGAAATATATGGCTGACACCAGAACACATCCATGATGAAGAATTCACTCACAAACAGAAACATACACAGAAATGAAATGGTTAAACTGTTATGTTCATTAAGCATGATAACACACACAGACAGATGCACACACATTTTGTTGCACGTAAGATATATCTTTAATAATATAACAGGTCCTTTTAAGAGTTTATATCCCATTTTCAGGTCTCACTGTAACCAAAATCTGGCTTAACTGTAAAAACAAATATGTCTGTATGAAGAAAATGGTAAATTTTGACAGCAGTGATCCTAGAGACAAAGTTTTTTTAGAATGAGGCAATCTGTCATATGATATGAAGATATAGTGTATATGTGAGTATATAGACATTTTATTGTGATTTCAGTTCATTTACAATCGAAATATCATGTTTTTGACACCTTTGTAACTGTTATAGCGCCACCTATGGTCCGATCTTCATGAAATTTCACATGCTTGTTAAGAGTCATCGGATACATGTTGTCACCAATTTTGGTAAAGTTTTGAGTTTTTGTTTAGGTTCTATAGGGTTTTAAGTATATGTGGCCACGCCCCTTTTCTAAATGACCCTGTTATACCCAACCAAAGGACAAAATTCAACATTTTTTGATAATTATTGATCTAGAGAGTCCAGAGAATATTACTACGGTGGTTTGATGTAGATCGGGCAAAAAACCTAGGACTAGTTCGCAAAAGTAGGTTTTTAACATATTTGTGAATAATTAATGAACAATTTGATTGACAGCAATGGTTCTTGAGACAAAATTTCTTGGCATGAGGAGATCTATCAAATGATATGAATATTGTGTGGATGTGTGAAACGCCACGCGATTACAGAGCCAAAAAAACTCGTTAGCGCCAACTAGTGGCCAATTTCTTTGAAAATTCTTACAGAACTTTAGGGTCATGAGTTGAACATGCCCACCGAGTTTCGTCCCAATTGACCTCCGTTAACCTTGTCAAATAGGTGCTCAAACTTTATTGGACAATGGCGGCCATGTTTTTTGAGATATGCCAATGTCCTCATAGAAACTTGTGCCCCTTTGGTCCAAGAGTCTGCATACCAATTTTCAAGTCGATTGGACTAATGGCTGTGTATTTATAGCCAAAAATATGTTTTTTCCGTCTTATAGCGCCACCAAGTGGTCAAGCTCCGAAATGTGTTTTGATTTGACCAAAGAATAAGTGTATACATATATGTACCGAGTTTGGTGAAGATATCTCATTCCATTCAAAAGTTATAGCCATTTTAGTAAACATGGCCCCGTCACTTACAAACTTTTTGGTGGCCCTTTGCGACCGTGAGTCAAAATTCAACTTTTTTTTGATAATTATTGATATTCAGTGTCCACAGAATATTTCTGCACTGGTTTGGTTCCAATCGGGTGAAAAACCTAGGACTAGTTCGCAAAAGTAGGTTTCGGACAAACGTCCAGTTTTCGGGGTCAAGCGTACGTCGCAGCTCAAAAATTTCGCAATACACTTTTGGTCGGCCTGACCCAAGGAACACAACGATGTAAAGTTTTTGAGTCTACGACAAACGGTTTACGAGATTATGGCCAAAATGTCGAAAAAAATGTTTTTTTGCGCTCTAGCGCCACCTATGGTCCGATTAGGCTCATTCTTTTTTCAGGATGTCCCCACAGGGAGCTCTACCTTCTGGCCAAGTTTCAAGTCTCTAGGTCTTACGGTTTGGGCTGCACGTTCAGTTTTAGGAAAAAAAAAAAGATTATTTTAGCGATTACAAATAAACAATATAGCTGCAAGCAGCAATTAACGGGGTTCGAGTATTTAAGGGCTTTATGGCTTCTATACCGTTAGGGTGTTGGCCAACACGAAATATATGGCTGACACCAGAACATATCCATTATGAAGAATTCAATCACAAACAGGATCATACACAGAAATGAAATGGTTAAAGTATTGTGTTCATTAAGCATGATTACATACACAGACAGATGCACACATATTTTGTTGCACATAAGAGATTTGTACAATAAATGATAAGTGACAACATGCTTTAGACTTGTGTTTTTAAGATTTTATATATCATTGTCATGTTTCACTGTAATCATAATCATGTGTAATTGTCAAATATGATATATCTGTATAAATTAACTTTTAAACTTTGGCTAAATGTGATTTGAAAAGTAATATCAGTGATTTAGTATCATTTACATATAAATTCACAACTATATAAAGCCATTAAACCATACAAAGCACTGTTCTGGTAAATCTGTATGTGTAAGCCCATTAGTGGTATTCTACTGCCATCTAGTGGCTATAGTTGTAATTTTTTTGAAATAGAGGTGCATTGTTTTAAGCTTTATAACTATTAAATTGCCTTTTTTTGCCCAGTGTCCATAAACATATGCTTGTTTTGAATCATATGATACATAATTTTACTTAGGTTTGTGAATTTTTGTTTTATTTTAGTATTTGTAGACTTTAATCTACACTAGATAAAAAGCATATTATGAAATGGCTCTGTTATAGCTGTCCAAATGCAAATGTTCAACATTTTTTTGATAATTACTGACCAAGAGAGTCTGGAGAATTGTACTGCACTGATTTTATTGAGTATGGTTTGAAAACCCAGGACGAGTTCACCAAAGTATGTTTTTAAAATTATCTCACGTATTAAAAGAACAGTTTGATTTACAACAGTGGTCCTTGAGGCAAAGTTGTTCAGAATGAGCAGATCTATCATGTGATATGAAGATGTAGTGTATATGTGAAGATATTGACGTTTAATTGAGTTTTTAGTTCTATATATAATAGAAATATCATGTTTTTGAAACCTTTTTAACTGTTACAGCGCCACCTATTTTCCGATGGTCATGAAACTTTGCATGCTTGTTAAAGATCATCTGCTACATGTTGTCACCCATTTTTGGAAAGTTTTGAGTTTTTGTTTAGGTTTTATTGGCTTTTGGATATATATTACCACGCCCCCTTCACTAAATGAGCCAATTATAGCCAACCAAAAGACAAAATTCAACATTTTTTTGATAATTATAGATCTAGAGAGTCCAGAGAATATTACTGCAGTGGTTTGATCCAGATCGGGCAAAAAACCTAGGACTAGTTCGCAAAAGTAGGTTTTTAACAAATGTGTGAATAATTAATGAATGATTTGATTGACAGCAATGGTTCTTGAAGCAATTTTTCTCGGCATGAGGAGATCTATCAAATGATATGCATATTGTGTGGATGTGTGAAACGCCGCGCGATTACAGAGCCAAAAAACTCGTTAGCGCCAACTAGTGGCCGATTTCTTTCAAAATTCTTGCAGACCTTTAGGGCCGTGAGTCGAACATGCTCACCGAGTTTCGTTCTGATTGACCTCCGTTAACCTTGTCAAATAGGTGCTCAAACTTCAATTGCCAATGGCGGCCATGTTTTTTGAGATACGCCAATGTCCTCATAGATACTTGTGGCCCTTTGGCCCAAGACACTGCATACCAATTTTCAAGTCGATCGGACTAACGGCTGTGTATTTATAGCTGTTTATATGTCTTCTCCGCCTTATAGCGCCACCAAGTGGACAAGCTCCACAATTTTTTTGATTTGACCAAAGATTCAGCTTATACACGTGTGTGTCGAGTTTGGTGAAGATATCTCATTCCATTCAAAAGTTATAGCCATTTTAGTAAAAGTGGCCCCGTCACTTTCGAACGTTTTGGTGGCCCTTTTCGACCGTGAGTCAAAAGTTCAACTTTTTTTTGATAATTATTGATATTCAGTGTCCAGAGAATATTTCTGCACTGGTTTGGTTCCGATCGGGCGAAAAACCTAGGACTAGTTCGCAAAAGTAGGTTTTGGACAAATTTCAAAATGGCGGAAAAATTTGCATACCGGAAATGAAATCGGAGATAGCCATTTTGTTTTGATTGAGCCAAGGATTCCAGTGATATAAGACACTTGAGTCTAGGACAAACGGTTTAGGAGTTATGATAGGTTTCGCGTTTCGGTTCGCTATAGCGCCACCTATGGTCCGATTGGGCTGATTCTTTGTGAGGTTCTCCTCGATTTTTGCTCTATCATCTGACCAAGTTTCAAGTCTCTAGGCCTTACGGTTTGGGCTGCCCGTTCAGTTTTACGGCAGAAAAATAATAATAATAATAATAATAATAATAATAATAATAATAAAAATCCTAACAAAAACAATAGGGATTCAGTGCTACGCACTCGAACCCCTAATTAAAGCTGCAAGCAGCATTGAGCGGGGTTCGAGTATTTAAGGCCTTTTTCGGCTTTTACGCTGTTAGGGTGCAGGCCAACATCAAATAAATGACATATCATATGAAGATGTAGTGTTTGAGTGAATGTATGAGCATTTTTTTATTGTAGCAATTTCAGGCCATTTAATATGGAATTTTCATATTTTGGACACCTTTTTAACTGTTATAGCGCCACCTATGGTGCGATCATCATGAAACTTTGCATGCTTGTCGATGGTCACCTCCTACATGTTGACACCAATTTTTGTAAAGTTTTGAGTTTTTGTTTAGCTTTTATAGGCTTTTGAGTATGTGTGGTCATAACCCTTTTTCTAAATTAGCCCATTATAGCCAACCAAAGGACAAAATTCAACATTTTTTTGATAATTATTGATCTGGAGAGTCCAGAGAATATTACTGCAGTGGATTCATCCAGATCGGGCGAAAAACCTAGGACTAGTTCGCAAAAGTAGGTTTTTAACATATTTGTGAATAATTAATGAAGGATTTGATTGACAGCAATGGTCCTTGAGGCAAAGTTTCTCGGCATGAGGAGATCTATCAAACGATATGTATCTTGTGTGAATGAGTGAAACGCCGCACGATAACAGAGCCAAAAAATTCGTTAGCGCCAACTAGTGGCCGATTTCTTTCAAAATTCTTACAGACCTTTAGGGCCATGAGTCAAACATGCCCACCGAGTTTGGTTCCGATCGACCTCCGTTAACCTTGTCAAATGGGTGCTCAAACTTCATTGACCAATGGCGGCCATGTTTTTTGAGATACGCCAATGTCCTCATAGACACTTGTGCCCCTTTGGTCCAAGTCACTGCATACCAATTTTCAAGTCGATCGGACTAACGGCTGTGTATTTATAGTCAATAATATGTTTTTTCCGTCTTATAGCGCCACCAAGTGATCAAGCTCCGCAATTTGTTTTGATTTGACCAAGGATCGAGCTTATACACATGTGTACCGAGTTTGGTGAAGATATCTCATTCCGTTAAAATATTATAGCCATTTTAGTAAAATTGACCCCTCACTTTCGAACGTTTTGGTGGTCCTTTATGACCGTGAGTGAAAAATTTAACTTTTTTTTGATAATTATTGATATTCAGTGTCCAGAGAATATTCCTGCACTGGTTTGGTTCCGATCGGGTTAAAAACCTAGGACTAGTTCGCAAAAGTAGGTTTCGGATTCACGTCCATTTTTCGGGGTCAACCGTGCGTCGCAACTCAAATTTCGTAATACACTTTTGTTCGGCTTGACCCAAGGATCACAGCGATGTAAAGTTTTTGAGTCTACGACAAGCGGTTTACGAGATTATGGCCAAAATGTCAAAAATTTTAGTTTTTTGCGCTGTAGCGCCACCTATGGTCCGATTGGGCTGATACTTTGATAGGTTCTCCTCGATTTTTGCTCTATCTTCTGACCAAGTTTCAAGTCTCTAGCACTTACGGTTTGGGCTGCACGTTCAGTTTTACGGCAGAAAAATAATAATAATAATAATAATAATAATAAAAATCCTAACAAAAACAATAGGGATTCAGTGCTACGCACTCGAACCCCTAATTAAAGCTGCAAGCAGCATTGAGCGGGGTTCGAGTATTTAAGGCCTTTTTCGGCTTGTACGCTGTTAGGGTGCAGGCCAATATCAAATAAATGACATATCATATGAAGATGTAGTGTTTGAGTGAATATATGAGCATTTTTTTATTTTAGCAATTTCAGGCCATTTAACATAGAATTTTCATATTTTGGACACCTTTTTAACTGTTATAGCGCCACATATGGTCCGATCTTCATGAAACTTTGCATGCTTGTTGAGGGTCACCTCGTACATGTTGACACCAATTTTTGTAAAGTTTTGAGTTTTTGTTTAGATTTTATAGGCTTTTGAGTATGTGTGGTCACACCCCCTTTTCCAAATTAGCCCATTATAGCCAACCAAAGGACAAAATTCAACATTTTTTTTGATAATTATTTATCTAGAGAGTCCAGAGAATATTACTGCAGTGGTTTGATCCAGATCGGGCGAAAAACCTAGGACTAGTTCGCAAAAGTAGGTTTTTAACATATTTGTGAATAATTAATGAACGATTTGATTGACAGCAATGGTTCTTGAGGCAAAGTTTCTCGGCATGAGGAGGTCTATCAAACGATATGTATCTTGTGTGGATGAGTGAAACGCCGCGCGATTACAGAGCCAAAAAACTCGTTAGCGCCAACTAGTGGCCGATTTCTTTCAAAATTCTTACAGACCATTCGGGGCATGAGTCAAACATGCCCACCGAGTTTGGTTCCGATCGACCTCCGTTAACCTTGTCAAATAGGTGCTCAAACTTCATTGGCCAATGGCGGCCATGTTTTTTGAGATACGCCAATGTCCTCATATACACTTGCGCCCCTTTGGTCCAAGAGACTGCATACCAATTTTGAAGTCGATCGGACTAACGGCTGTGTATTTATAGTCAATAACATGTCTTTTCCGTTTTATAGCGCCACCAAGTGTTCAAGCTCCGCAATTTTTTTGGATTTGACCAAGGATCGAGCTTATACACATGTGTACCGAGTTTGGTGAAGATATCTCATTCCGTTCAAAAGTTATAGCCATTTTAGTAAAATTGACCCCTCACTTTCGAACGTTTTGGTGGTCCTTTACGACCGTGAGTGAAAAATTCAACTTTTTTTTGATAATTATTGATATTCAGTGTCCAGAGAATTTTTCTGCACTGGTTTGGTTCCGATCGGTTGAAAATCCTAGGACTAGTTCGCAAAAGTAGGTTTCGGACATACGTCCAGTTTTCGGGGTCAACCGTGCGTCGCAGCTCAAAAATTTCGTAATACACTTTTCTTCGGCCTGACCCAAGGAACGCAACGATGTAAAGTTTTTGAGTCTACGACAAGCGGTTCACGAGATTATGGCCAAAATGTCAAAAATTTTAGTTTTTTGCGCTGTAGCGCCACCTATGGTCCGATTGGGCTGATACTTTGATAGGTTCTCCTCGATTTTTGCTCTATCTGCTGACCAAGTTTCAAGTCTCTAGCACTTACGGTTTGGGCTGCACGTTCAGTTTTACGGCAGAAAAAAAATAATAATAATAATAATAATAATAAAAATCCTAACAAAAACAATAGGGTTTCAGTGCTACGCACTCGAACCCCTAAATATAGCTGCAAGCAGCAATTACCGGGGTTCGAGTATTTAAGGCCTTTACGGCTTCTATACCGTTAGGGTGTTGGCCAACATAAAATATATGGTTGACACCAGAACATATCCAAACTATTGTGTTCATTAAGCATGATTACAGACACAGACAGACGCACACATATTTTGTTGCACATAAGAGATTTGTACAATAAATGATAAGTGACAACATGCTTAAGTCTTGTGTTTTTAAGATTTGATATATCATTGTCATGTTTCACTGTAATCATAATCATGTGTAATTGTCAAATATGATATATCTGTATAAATTAAGTTTTAAACTTTGGCTAAATGTGATTTGAAAAGTTATAACAGTGATTTAGTATCACTTACATATAAATTCAAAACTACATAAAGCCATTAAACCCTACAAAGCACTGTTCTAGAAATATGTGCAAGCCCATTAGTGGTATTCTACTGCCATCTAGTGGCTATAGTTGTAATTTTGTTGAAATAGAGGTGCATTGTTTTAAGCTTTATAACTATTAAATTGCCTTTTTTTTGCCCAGTGTCCATAAACATATGCTTGTTTTGAATCATATAATACATAATTAGGTTTGTGAATTTTTGTGTTTTATTTCAGTATTTGTAGACTTTAATCTACACTAGATAAAAAGCATGTTAAGAAATGGCTCTGTTATAGCTGTCCAAATGCAAAACTTCAACATTTTTTTGATAATTATTGACTAAGAGAGTCTGGAGAATTGTACTGCACTGATTTTATTGAGTATGGGTTGAAAACCCAGAACGAGTTCACCAAAGTATGTTTTTAAAATTATCTCACGTATTAAAAGAACAGTTTGATTGACAACATTGGTCCTAGAGGCAAAGTTGTTCAGAATGAGGAGATCTATCATATGATATGAAGATATAGTGTATATGTGAAGATATTGACGTTTAATTGGGTTTTTAGTTCTATATACAATAGAAATATCATGTTTTTGACACCTTTTTAACTGTTATAGCGCCACCTATGGTCCGATCGTCATGAAACTTCGCATGCTTGTTAACGGTCATCTGGAACATGTTGTCACCCATTTTTGTAAAGTTTTGAGTTTTTGTTTAGGTTTTATAGGCTTTTGGATATATATTGCCACGCCCCCTTTATTAAATGAGCCCATTATAGCCAACCAAAGGACAAAATTCAACATTTTTTTGATAATTATTGATCTAGACAGTCCAGAGAATATTACTGCAGTGGTTTGATCCAGATCGGGCGAAAAACCTAGGACTAGTTCGCAAAAGTAGGTTTTTAACATATTTGTGAATAATTAATGAATGATTTGATTGACAGCAATGGTTCTTGAGTCAAAGTTTCTCTGCATGAGGGGATCTATCAAATGATATGCATATTGTGTGGATGTGTGAAACGCCGAGCGATTACAGAGCCAAAAAATCTCGTTAGCGCCAACTAGTGGCCGATTTCTTTCAAAATTCTTACAGACCTTTAGGGCCGTGAGTCAAACATGCCCACCGAGTTTCGTTCTGATTGACCTCTGTTAACCTTGTCAAATAGGTGCTCAAACTTCATTGGTCAATGGCGGCCATGTTTTTTGAGATACGCCAATGTCCTCATAGACACCTATGCCCCTTTGGTCCAAGTCACTGCATACCAATTTTCAAGTCGATCGGACTAACGGCTGCGTATTTATAGTCAATAATATGTTTTTTCCGTTTTATAGCGCCACCAAGTGTTCAAGCTCCGCAATTTTTTTGATTTTAACCAAGGATCGAGCTTATACACATGTGTACCGAGTTTGGTGAAGATATCTCATTTCGTTCAAAAGTTATAGCCATTTTAGTAAAATTGACCCCTAACTTTCGAACGTTTTGGTGACCCTTTATGACCATGAGTCAAAAATTCAACTTTTTTTTGATAATTATTGATATTCAGTGTCCAGAGAATATTCCTGCACTGGTTTGGTTCCGATCGGGTGAAAAACCTAGGACTAGTTCGCAAAAGTAGGTTTCGGCTTCACGTCCATTTTTCGGGGTCAACCGTGCGCTGCAGCTCAAAAATTCCGTAATACACTTTTGTTCGGCCTGACCCAAGGATCGCAGCGATGTAAAGTTTTTGAGTCTACGACAAGCGGTTTACGAGATTATGGTCATAATGTCAAAAATTTTAGTTTTTTGCGCTGTAGCGCCACCTATGGTCCGATTGGGCTGATACTTTGATAGGTTCTCCTCGATTTTTGCTCTATCTTTTGACCAAGTTTCAAGTCTCTAGGCCTTACGGTTTGGGCTGCACATTCAGTTTTACGGCGGAAAAATAATAATAATAAAAATCCTAACAATTACAATAGGGTTTCAGTGCTACGCACTCGAACCCCTAATTAAAGCTGCAAGCAGCATTTATCGGGGTTCGAGTATTTAAGGCCTTTACGGCTTCTATACCGTTAGGGTGTTGGCCAACAAGAAATATATGGCTGACACCAGAACATATCCATTACGAAGAATACACTCACAAACAGAAACATACACAGGCATGAAATGGTTAAACTATTGTGTTCATTAAGCACGATTACACACACAGACAGATGCACACATATTTTGTTGCACATAAGAGATTTGTACAATAAATGATAAGTGACAACATGCTTAAAACTTGTGTTTTTAAGATTTGATATATCATTGTCATGTTTCACTGTAATCATAATCATGTGTAATTGTCAAATATGATATATCTGTATAAATTAAGTTTTAAACTTTGGCTAAATGTGATTTGAAAAGTTATAACAGTGATTTAGTATCACTAACATATAAATTCAAAACTACATAAAGCCATTAAACCCTACAAAGCACTGTTCTATTAACATGTGTAAGCCCATTAGTGGTATTCTACTGCCATCTAGTGGCTATAGTTGTAATTTTATTGAAATAGAGGTGCATTCTTTTTAAGCTTTATAACTATTAAATTGCCTTTTTTTTGCCCAGTGTCCATAAACATATGCTTGTTTTGAATCATATGATGCATGATTTTACTTAAGTTTGTGATTTTTTTTTTCTTTTAGTATTTGTAGACTTTTAGGTACACTAGATGAAAACCATATTATGAAAAGGCCCTGTTATAGCTGTCCAAATGCAAATGTTCAACTTTTTTTTGATAATTACTGACCAAGAGAGTCTGGAGAATTGTACTGCAGTGATTTTATTGACTATGGGTTCAAAACCCATGACGAGTTCACCAAAGTATGTTTTTTAAATTATCTCACGTATTAAAAGAACAGTTTGATTGACAACAGTGGTCCTAGAGGCAAAGTTGTTCAGAATGAGGAGATGTATCATATGATATGAAGATATAGTGTATATGTGAATATTTGGACGTTTCATTGGGTTTTAAGTTCTTTATACAATAGAAATATCATGTTTTTGACACCTTTTTAACTGTTATAGCGCCACCTATTGTCTAATCTTCATGAAACTTTGCATGCTTATTAAGAGTCATGGGGTACACGTTGTCACCAATTTTTGTAAAGTTTTGAGTTTTTGTTTATGTTCTATAACCTTTTGAGTATATGTGGCCACGCCCCTTTTGTAAAAGACCCTGTTATAGCCAACCAAAGGACAAAATTCCACATTTTTTTGATAATTATTGATCTAGAGAGTCCAGAGAATATTACTGCAGTGGTTTGATCGAGATCGGGCAAAAAACCTAGGACTAGTTCGCAAAAGTAGGTTTTTAACATATTTGTGAATAATTAATGAACGGTTTGATTGACAGCAATGGTTCTTGAGGCAAATTTTCTCTGCATGAGGAGAGCTATCAAATGATATGAATAATGTGTGGATGTGTGAAACGTCACGCGATAACAGAGCCAAAAAATCTCGTTAGCGCCAACTAGTGGCCGATTTCTTTCAAAATTCTTACAGACCTTTAAGGCCGTGAGTCGAACATGCCCACCGAGTTTCGTCCCGATTGACCTCCGTTAACCTTGTCAAATAGGTGCTCAAAATTCATTGGCCAATGGCGGCCATGTTTTTTGAGATACGCCAATGTCCTCATAGACACTTGTGCCCCTTTGGTCCAAGTCACTGCATACCAATTTTCAAGTCGATCGGACTAACGGCTGTGTATTTATAGTCAATAATATGTTTTTTCCGATTTATAGCGCCACCAAGTGTTCAAGCTCCGCATTTTTTTTTATTTGACCAAAGATTAAGCTTATACACATGTGTACCGAGTTTGGTGAAGATATCTCATTCCATTCAAAAGTTATAGCCATTTTAGTAAAAGTGACCCCTCACTTTCAAACGTTTTGGTGGTGCTTTGCGACCGTGAGTGAAAAATTCAACTTTTTTTTGATAATTATTGATATTCAGTGTCCAGAGAATATTTCTGCACTGGTTTGGTTCAGATCGGGTGAAAAACCTAGGACTAGTTCGCAAAAGTAGGTTTCGGCTTCACGTCCATTTTTCGGGGTCAACCGTGCGTCGCAACTCAAAAATTTTGTAATACACTTTTGTTCGGCCTGACCCAAGGAACGCAACGATGTAAAGTTTTTCAGTCTACGACAAACGGTTTACGAGATTATGGCAAAAAATGACTTTTTTGCGCTGTAGCGCCACCTATAGTCCGATTGGGGCGAGTCTATGTATCCTCGATTCTGGCCGGAGTCCCGACAATCTGACCAAGTTTCAAGTCTCTAGGCCTTACGGTTTGGGCTGCACGTTCAGTTTTAGGGCGGAATAATAATAATAAATATAGCTGCAAGCAGCAATTAACGGGGTTCGAGTATTTAAGGGCTTTACGGCTTCTATACCGTTAGGGTGTTGGCCAACACGAAATATATGGCAGACACCAGAACATATCCATTATGAAGAATTCAATCACAAACAGGAACATACACAGAAATGAAATGGTTAAAGTATTGTGTTCATTAAGCATGATTACATACACAGACAGATGCACACATATTTTGTTGCACATAAGAGATTTGTACAATAAATGATAAGTGACAACATGCTTTAGACTTGTGTTTTTAAGATTTGATATATCATTGTCATGTTTCACTGTAATCATAATCATGTGTAATTGTCAAATATGATATATCTGTATAAATTAACTTTTAAACTTTGGCTAAATGTGATTTGAAAAGTAATATCAGTGATTTAGTATCATTTACATATAAATTCAAAACTACATAAAGCCATTAAACCCTACAAAGCACTGTTCTATTAACATGTGTAAGCCCATTAGTGGTATTCTACTGCCATCTAGTGGCTATAGTTGTAATTTTGTTGAAATAGAGGTTCATTGTTTTAAGCTTTATAATTATTAAATTGCTTTTTTTTGCTCAGTGTCCATAAACATATGCTTGTTTTGAATCATATGATACATAATTTTACTTAGGTTTGTGAATTTTTGTTTTATTTTAGTATTTGTAGACTTTAATCTACACTAGATAAAAAGCATATTATGAAATGGCTCTGTTATAGCTGTCCAAATGCAAATGTTCAACATTTTTTTGATAATTACTGACCAAGAGAGTCTGGAGAATTGTACTGCACTGATTTTATTGAGTATGGTTTGAAAACCCAGGACGAGTGCACCAAAGTATGTTTTTAAAATTATCTCACGTATTAAAAGAACAGTTTGATTTACAACAGTGGTCCTTGAGGCAAAGTTGTTCAGAATGAGCAGATCTATCATGTGATATGAAGATATAGTGTATATGTGAAGATATTGACGTTTAATTGAGTTTTTAGTTCTATATATAATAGAAATATCATGTTTTTGAAACCTTTTTAACTGTTACAGCGCCACCTATGTTCCGATGGTCATGAAACTTTGCATGCTTGTTAAAGATCATCTGCTACATGTTGTCACCCATTTTTGGAAAGTTTTGAGTTTTTGTTTAGGTTTTATTGGCTTTTGGATATATATTACCACGCCCCCTTCACTAAATGAGCCAATTATAGCCAACCAAAAGACAAAATTCAACATTTGTTTGATAATTATAGATCTAGAGAGTCCAGAGAATATTACTGCAGTGGTTTGATCCAGATCGGGCAAAAAACCTAGGACTAGTTCGCAAAAGTAGGTTTTTAACAAATGTGTGAATAATTAATGAATGATTTGATTGACAGCAATGGTTCTTGAAGCAATTTTTCTCGGCATGAGGAGATCTATCAAATGATATGCATATTGTGTGGATGTGTGAAACGCCGCGTGATTACAGAGCCAAAAAACTCGTTAGCGCCAACTAGTGGCCGATTTCTTTCAAAATTCTTGCAGACCTTTAGGGCCGTGAGTCGAACATGCTCACCGAGTTTCGTTCTGATTGACCTCCGTTAACCTTGTCAAATAGGTGCTCAAACTTCAATTGCCAATGGCGGCCATGTTTTTTGAGATACGCCAATTTCCTCATAGATACTTGTGGCCCTTTGGCCCAAGACACTGCATACCAATTTTCAAGTCGATCGGACTAACGGCTGTGTATTTATAGCTGTTTATATGTCTTCTCCGCCTTATAGCGCCACCAAGTGGACAAGCTCCGCAATTTTTTTGATTTGACCAAAGATTCAGCTTATACACGTGTGTGTCGAGTTTGGTGAAGATATCTCATTCCATTCAAAAGTTATAGCCATTTTAGTAAAAGTGGCCCCGTCACTTTCGAACGTTTTTGTGGCCCTTTGCGACCGTGAGTCAAAAGTTCAACTTTTTTTTGATAATTATTGATATTCAGTGTCCAGAGAATATTTCTGCACTGGTTTGGTTCCGATCGGGCGAAAAACCTAGGACTAGTTCGCAAAAGTAGGTTTTGGACAAATTTCAAAATGGCGGAAAAATTTGCATACCGGAAATGAAATCGGAGATAGCCATTTTGTTTTGATTGAGCCAAGGATTCCAGTGATATAAGACACTTGAGTCTAGGACAAACGGTTTAGGAGTTATGATAGGTTTCGCGTTTCGGTTCGCTATAGCGCCACCTATGGTCCGATTGGGCTGATTCTTTGTGAGGTTCTCCTCGATTTTTGCTCTATCATCTGACCAAGTTTCAAGTCTCTAGGCCTTACGGTTTGGGCTGCCCGTTCAGTTTTACGGCAGAAAAATAATAATAATAATAATAATAATAAAAATCCTAACAAAAACAATAGGGATTCAGTGCTACGCACTCGAACCCCTAAAAATCCTAACAAATACAATAGGGATTCAGTGCTACGCACTCGAACCCCTAATAATAATAATAATTTTAAAAGACTGGAGTAATACTGCTGAAAAATAAGCTTTGATCACAGGACTTTTCAATGTTCAATTAAAATTTTTTTTTACAGTTTTTGCTGTATTTTGGATCAAATAAATGCAGGCTTGGTGAGCAGAAGAAACTTATTTAACCAAACATTAAAAATCTTTTGGCTGGCAGTGTATATACATAATTAAAATGGTGCAGGTATACATATATAGTACAGATTTTTATCCTAGTCCTATGATTTTGTTGCATGTTGTGATGTTCCTTGTGAGTTTTACTGCTTTTTATTTTTCTTTGTGTTATTGCGGTTTTTAAGTTATTCTATTGTAAAGCACATTGGTCAACTCTGGTTGCAGGAAATAGAGCTATATAAATAAAATTGCCATTGCCATATATAGTACATGTACAAAATAATGTTAAAATTTTTATTTAACTTTAATGATTTAAGATGTTTTGCCACTTGCTTTTAATACAGCTTCCAACCTTCTTAGATTCGATTTATACACCCTCTAGAGTGTGTTCTGAAAAATGTAAACATTTATAAACAGACAAAGACTGAAGCATTTAGTATTATTTTGATTAACAAAAGCATTTTCTATTTTCCCTAAGCTCTTAACATTACTATTGTTGTTATTTTAATGTTTATATTTGTTGTGTTCCAGAAATCATCACTAGATGGCGCCATAACACTCTACATGTGATTGAGATTCGACCTTATTGCTGTTGAGCACTTTTAAGGAGACTTGATGAATACAACAGCAGCCACAATCCATATCCAGCTCTGAATATAATGAGCAAACAATCACACACTTCAATACCCTGTAAAGGTTACAGTATGACGAGTGTTTGCTATCCTTGTTCCAGAACTGCAGATGCTACAGCTGGAAGCATTTTAATGTGAATTTGAAAGATATGCATAAATCACTGTTATCTAGGGTAACCATATTTTAGTTTGCAAAAAAAGAGGACGCAGAACAGGGGTGGGGGGACTGGGGGAGTCCTAGTTTTATGTCATTTCAATACCAAAAGTAGATATTTTACAGTCACCGTTATGCAGATTGATCATAAACACAGCTAAAAAGCTTCCTACCACAGTGGCCATCCCTCACAAAACTAATATCTACCACAGTTTTATCACAGGTAGACTGCAAAATGTTTCAATACAAGCATTTCAGTCAAATGGAATTTACGCAAAATTTCAAACTTTTATCCCACGGGAGAAAATCAACTCAACGCAACATTTTAAAATCAGCCCAATTCCAAGGGAAAAATGCGGATTTGGAAACCCTACATCCAACACAAGCTGCATCCAAAGCGATTTAAATACTGTGACTCCATGATGCACAAAAATTATATTCCCAGCAAACGCAGAACGTTCCCATTTGGTTATTTTTTTGATAACTAAATGAGAACGTTTCCAGAATGTTCCCTGTATGTTCTCTGTTTAATAACCTAAAAAGAACGTTCCCTGCAGGTTATTTTTAGGTTTTATTTTTATAACATACAGAGAACATTCCCAGAACGTTCCCTGCTGGTTATTTTTATATTTAATTTTTAACCTACAATAAACGTTCTGGGAACGTTCCCTGCAGGTTATTTTTATATTTAATTTTTAACCTACAATAAACGTTCTGGGAACGTTCCCTGAAGGTTATTTTTAGGTTTAATTTTTATAACCTAGAGAAAACGTTCCCAGAACGTTCCCTGCAGGTCATTTCGAAGTTTTATTTTTGTAACCCAGAGAGAACGTTCCCTGCTGGTTATTTTGGTAGTCATAACCATGTAAACTAATTAAAACTTTGCAGATGACTCGGATTATTCTAACGCTGATTTTTTTTTAATATCATTCATAAACTATTTTTGCAGAATCTCATGTCCGAAATAAGCTTTTAATAAAGTGTAGATATCAAAAGTGGTCAAATCGCATTATAATGATAATATAATTTTATAGCTAAAATAAGCCAAGGTTAAGCTTCTGAAAATCATATCATAAACACTGGGTTTATTTCTTTACTGCACGCCTTTGATCTGAACGTTCTTTCTGCAGTCTTCAACATAAAGCGGCGCGCTCACTTATACGGTCATTTCGTTTTACTGACTGACTAGCATTCGTTGATTGGTCTCTTTAATGGATAATTACTTATAATTAATATATATACGAGAGTAAATATTGTTATTTTAGGGAGATTTGACACGTCTAGTTGAAGAGAACATGGTGTTAACAAAGACGTTTTCGTTTACTGACCAAAAGAGGGAAGCACATCATTGTTAATTCAGTGGTAAGAAACGAATGTAATGTTACCCTAATTAAAGTCAAATAAATGTTATTCGTTATTAATGTCTGTAAAAATAAAATACACATTTTTAAAATCGAATATTTTGTTGAAATATTCTGGGAACCTTCAGAGAACTTTCAGGGAACCTTCTAGGAACATAAATAGAACGTTCGCTTGTTGGTTAGCCAGAACGTTCTGGGAACCAAAAATTGTTAGCTGGGTTCATTATTAGTATGATTAAAACAAAAACGCACACAATAAATGGCGACTGCAGAAAGCAAAAACCGAATCCCAGATATTTTGGCCGATTTAGAAATCCGTTTTTTAGGACGCATTTTTTTTTTAAGTCCAAAAAGAGTACGTGTCCGGGAAAAAAAGAGGACATGTCCGGGGAAAAGAGGACGTTTGGTGACCCTATCGTTAAATTGAGTTTGGCTGGTTAGCAAGTCTAGTCTGGTCTGTGAGCATAAGATGGCCTGTGGAGTGGAGGTACTGCAGGGGTTTCACCAATTATTGTTCGATCCCAAACACGTTTTAGCTGTCTCCATGTAATACAAGCCTGCTTAGTTGCGCCAATGTCAAAAAATGGCCATTAGAGGGCAATGTATGCACTCTCTCAACTGACAACACTGACCTCCTCTCCTGCCAAAACTCTCATTTATCAAAATCACTGTGTCCACCATTTCCAATAAAGCCTGTCGACTCTTCCATAAACCGAGGGAGTGGCAGCTCTGTGAGAGTTCATGTCAGGTAATGTGCAACAACCGGCCCCAAAAACAAACACAGCGCCTTCATTTGTGTTTGGATGCAGAACCGATCCCAAAAGCAGAAATCCAGTCAGACCTATAGGAATGTTTTTAATCTGCATGTTTTATTTTTAATGATAGGTGAAGTTCATGTGAACGTGACCTTGATGCAGTCATCGTGTGTGACACAACAACACTCTGATAAAACTCGTTTCATGACCTCAGCAATGAAAGATATGAGTCAGTCACTGTCAGAAGAAAACTATGCTGCCTGCCAAGTAACTAGTGAGCACAGCGGCACCGCTCAAACACATTTAAAAAGAAAGCTCACCTAAAATTAAAACTGTCAATTATACTTCCTCATGAGTAAAGCTTTTGGAGCTTGAAACATTCGGATACCATTGCCTATTACTGTATTGGCAAATCAGCTAAAAGATTCTTTTGTGTTCAACAGAGAGTCTTACCGGTTTGAAACAACATGAGGGTGAATCAATCGTTCAAAACATCTCTATGTTGGTGTGCATTATTTATTTTGCTGGAGTTTTCGAAAAAACTGTTAATAAACTAAACATCCAACCTAATAAATCTGCTTAAAAGCACACTGAAAGTATAAAGAAAACAAAACACCAAAACTAAATATACAGTCAAGCCTGAAATTATTCATACCCCTGGCAAAATTCTGATTTAAAGTTACTTTTATTCAACCAGCAAGTTTTTTTTTTTGACCAGAAATGACACAGGCTTCTCCCAAAAGATAAGACTATGTACAAAAGGCATCACTGTGGAAAAAAAATATTTCTCAGCTCTTATTTACATTTGAACAAAAAGTGGCATGTCCAAAATTATTCATACCCTTTGCAAACTGTCACAGTCAATGGGAAAATACAAAGTTCTATACCATTCCAAATAGTCCAAGCTGTTCTAAAGCATCCTGATTACCCTGATTCACTGGGAACAGCTGTTTTAATCAACTCAACAGGTGAAAAACAGAAGCTCTCTGCTGTTGGTTTGTGGACAGTCATGGCTAAGAGCTCACTGAGGACCTTACTTTGATAATCCCGAAATAAAGACATCAAACTATATGCAACTGAATTGACGCTTCTAAATGCAACGCAGTTTAACCGAAGACTATGCAGGCAGATATCCATGCCCGTGCGCATTTGTGTATTTAACTGCCACACGCACGTCGCGCAGCCTTTTACGCAGAAGTACATGCAGTGTAGGAATAGTTGGTTACACAAGTTTGTATAGTTAATCGTGTTGTAAATGCAATTGTCAAGCAGTTTGTGATGCATTTTGGAAACAGGAGATGAGCCCCTGGTCTAATGCGCCACCTGGTTTGAGAAACCCGTTCAAAAATACTTACTTTTAGTCATTATTTGGGTAGCACACATATTCTGAATGCCTTCGACAGAATTCAATTTAGCCATTTTAATCTAGATTAATCTACAGATTAATTTACAGTGAGATTAATCTAGATAAAAATAATAATCTATGCCCACCACTAATTTAAATACATTTATTAGTCTTAAAAAAGCAAAAACGTTAAAAATATGAGCCAAAAAAGCAACAAAGATACTATAATGTAACGTGTACATAAATCTATTCACAGTGCGAGTAGTTTGACCTGGCCATCGCCGTGGCCTGAAAGAGCCTGACTGTCACATCTAGTCCTCATTAGCACTCTTATGCAATACTGTCTGTCCAGGAGCCACAGTGTGTGTGTGACTGTCTCAACCACAGGCTTTCTGCTGAGGCTGAAGGCACAGGAGGCAGGCTGGGACGCATTTAACCCACAGAAACTTTCTATTTAAAGCCTTATTCACACCAGGCATGAATTTTGGGCAAGAAGAAAAAAAACATTTCTATAAACTCAACTCAGAGTTCAACATTTCATTTGAACTCTATTTTTCAGTTGTTTGCTTGGCCAATTCAACAGTGTGCAGACAAGGTGCACAAATTGGCCAATTAAAAATCTGAGGCCAGCAGGTATCACCAACCAAAAGCAAAAAGCCATTTTCTCCCAAAACAAAGTGAGAAAGGCCAATTGTTTAATGTAGGGGCCCTATAATTTCCGCAATGCAGAAAAACGTGTACGGAATCCCGGAATCCTGTTATAAAAATGTAATTTACTGTATGTGAATGTCATGTAATTTGCCAAATTTTGGATGAATAAATTAAAAGTATGTCAGTACACTTAAATCAAGATGCAACATGAACTAATGAATATGAAGCTGCAAAAAGACTATTTAAATATGAATCCTGCCTGTTCTGTGTGTCTCGGTGTGAATGAATGGTGCAGCCACGCTGTTTCCTTTACTACACACATAATGAAGTGCAGCGCTCGCAGTGTTTTCAGCCTCTGCCGCCTCAATATATGAGTACATAATCTCTAGAACTACTCTTCACTTTATGAGCATTTTACCATTTCTTTTGAGAAAAACTAGTCATATCATATACAAACAGAAACTTAAAGGAAACCACACAAAATAAAAATTAGGTTTAACTTAAAGAAATTGTGACAGAAATATATTACTTAATTGTACTACTACTAAAATTATTATTAAAATATTTTTTAATAAATGTTTACCAGAAATTGTTTGCCAGAATTTATTTACTAGAAAAATGTAAATAAACAAACAAAAAAATATATATATTTTTTAGAAAATCAATTATTTAGACATGCTTTTCAAAAACTTTGAGAACTTTTGAGAAATTTTTTGAGAAAACAAAATTATATGGGCCTTAATTGTGTGATCGACATTTTCTTGAAAATTTAAAATGATGTAAATAAATAAATGAAATCAGTTGTATTTTGTTCTAAAGTATATATATATTATATAAGAAATTAAGTAAAGTTCATGTTCCATTAAGATTTTTTGTAAAATTCCTACTGTAAACATATCAAAATGTAATTTTTGATTTGTAATATGCATTGTTAAGAACCTAATTTGGACAACTTTAAAGGTGATTTTCTCAGTCTTTTTGATTTTTTTGCATCCTCAGATTCCAGATTTTCAAATAGATGTATCTCAGCCAAATATTGTCCTATCCTAACAAACCATACATCAATAGAAAAACTTATTTGTTGAGCTTTCATGTGATGTATAAATCTCAGTTTTGTCAAATGTAACCTTATGACTGGTTTTGTGGTCCAGGGTCACATATACACACATATATATATATATATATATATATACACATACTTTAGAACAAAATACAAATGATTTCAGAGCCCCCAGGCCCCCAGTTAAAATCAATGTCAGAAATTGGTTTTCCTCCCTGCAGATTATTTTCAAAGATGATTTTTACCTTGAAACTAATTTTTAAAGGGGTCATATGATGTTGCTAAAACATCTGAAACGCTTCGATTTTTACAAACCTTAACGTTGACAGAAACTAAGGTGTTGCCTGGTTGGCCAAATAAGTGTGTGACAGAAATGTTACGCCCCTTACCATGCTGTTTCTAGGCGCAATTAGACAAACAATGAAACCCATTATAAACGAGGCATTTGTTGCATCCGGTGAGGACATAACTACAGATTATAATGACTCATACTGTCTTTTTACATGTCTTTCTTTCCATATACATATGGGTGGTGTTACGCTAATCTTCTCGCCCCGTGACGTGTTCAAGTGGGCGCGTGTTTGAAAGAGCCGTTTTAGGGAGGTGTGGCTGAGTCTTAACTTTTATAATAAATATCTCTTTGGTTTTGAGACTTTAAGCTTTGCAACTTTACAGATCTGATCTATGCACAAACAGCTTGTAATACTCCAAAGGCAAAGGAAAACAAGAAACCACATCATATGACCCCTTTAACAAATAAAATTCATATATTTATCAACCAAAAAAAAAAGAATTCTTGAATTCTAAAAGGCATTCCCCAGAAACAGATTAAAAACATAATAACAGATTTAATATTACAATCTGATTAATATAACTAATCTGGAGCAGACTAGAAATGTAAAAAAAGCTTATGAAATAAATTATACTACTTTACGATTTTATTTACTTTTACTTTGATTATCAAAAAGTAATAAAACCATATAAACAGAATTCTGAAAAAATTATAGAAAACGCACAATTTGGCAAACATAAAGTTCGAGAAAAAAAGGGATGCACCGATACCGATACCGGTATCTGGTATCGGCCTCGATACCATATTTTCTAAAGTACTCGTACTCGTTAAAAGTCCCCCGATACCGGGGATCGATACCACGGTCTGAGAAATGTCCATGTTTGAGCGGCGTGTAAGGGGTTAATCACAGGCGCCGAGTGCCCGCCTCCAGGCACCGGCTGCAGCTCAGAGCGGGGAGAAGGCGAGGCATGTCAGCCATGTGGAACTATTTCAAAGTGAATGAAAACGACAAAACAAAGGCGGACTGCAAATTGTGCTCAGCAAAATTGTCCAGAGGAAGCTCAAAAGGTAGCGCATTTAACACAAGTCATTTAATCAAGCACCTAAAATCCCAACCCGACAACGATTACAAAGAGTTTACCCACGCTTCTAAACAAACACAACACATGCTGCAGCAAACTCTTGCAACTCGTGTTAGTTGCAGTGCATTATGCAACAAGCTATGGTAAACGAGCTAACGTTAACTAGATAAGTAATATTTTAACCGCTAATATTGCAGATTCATTGAAAATTACATCGGTAACGTTAATCAGCATTTTTGCCGCAACCAATTTATGAATGAGTCTGCATCAACTACATTAAAGAGAATCGCTTTATTTAGAGTTAATAAAATACCCTACTTGCTGGAGTTCAACATTAATTGAGCCGCAGGCACACACCTGACTCGGGTGTGTAGAGCAGGCAGTGGGCCAAACCACTGTGAAGAAGGGGAGGGGAAACTCAACTGTTTCTAAATGCATTTTTTGCGGGGTTTTTTCTACTTACACGAGTATTTTAGGTATACATATATATTATACATATATATTTTTCACAATAGAGAGTGCGATTTTTTTTTAAATAATTTTTTAGAGGGGGGAGGGACAACCCTCGGATGGGGGGAGACATGTCCCCTCCGTCCCCCCCGGGATATACGCCCATGACTGTCACTGTTTAATTTTTTTTCCCTATAATTATTTATTCTGTAATATGTTGCATACAACATGCTTTTCATTTTAAATAAATGTTCTTAATTCCAAACTAGTCCCTTGTTTTTTTTTGTTAAATTATATGAATAAAGCTGCTACCTGTAAATTTAAATCATGTTTTTATTAAGTACTCGGTATCGGCGAGTACTGAAATGCAAGTACTCGTACTCCAAAAAAGTGGTATCGGTGCATCCCTAAAAAAAAGTAAAACGGATTTCATAGGGGCTTACTTTTTGTTAAACTTTCTTAAACATTTCATGATTTCAAATAATTAGACATGCTTTTTTAATGGTATTTTTTATTTAACCATTAAAACTGACTTTAGAAAAATTAACATAATGAAAATGAATTTGGAAAAAAATAAAACTGATTTAATAGGGCTCTAAAAATGTAATTTTTGCAAAACTTTTAATAAATTGCTCTTATATTGAGTAAGTGTTATGATTTCAATTAATTAGACATGCTTTTTGGTTGACATTTAATTTACCATTAAAACGGTCTAGAAAAATAAACGAAAAATAAAATGTATTTCTTTTAAGAAATTGGTTAAAATGTATGATTTATACTTAAACAAACAAAACAACTACACACAAATATAAATAATAATTGCAGATTTACATATTTAAAGTCAGATTTAGAGTCAGATTAGAAATGTCTAAAAAAAAAAAACTGAATCCAGAAAAATTAAAATCAGTTTGAAACAGAATCAACAATGTAAATGTTTGTAAGAAATTGGTTAAAATGTATGATTTATGCTCAAATATAAACCAAACAACTACACACAAATATAAATAATTACAGATTTACATATTTAAAGTCAGATTTAGGGTCAGATTAGAAATGCTTTTATAATAATAATTAAAAAAAAAAAAAAAAAAACAGATTCCAGAAAAATAATAATAGAATTTGGGGGGGAAAAAAGTTCAGAAATAATTTTTGAAAAAAAATTAAAATCTGATGATTCAACCTTAAGTCAATTAATTTAGATTTTTTCATTTTAACAAATAAAATTCATATTTTTATCAGTTAAAAACCTAATTCAGTTTGAAACAGAAACAAATGTAAACGTTTGAAAGAAATTGGTTAAAATGTATGCTTTATACTTAAATATAAACAAAACAACTACACACAACTATAAATAATTATAGATTTACATATTTAGAGTCAGATTAGAAATGTTTAAAAAAAAAACAAAAAAAAAACAAAAAACACAGAACCCAGAAAAATTAAAATGGAATTTGGGGAAAAACAATAAAATAAAAAGTTCAGAAATGATTTTTCCTCTGAACTTCTGATGATTTTACCTTAACCCCTTAACTGTCACTTCCATTTTTGCACAGACACATGAAAATTAAGAATTCAAACTTAAATTTGTATAATTCATGAATGAAAAGATTTTATAATATGGTTTTGATGAACATTTCTCATGTTAATGCAATGTCTGATTTTAAAATGGCTTTCAAAGAAGGAATTTTCAACTGATATTTCATTTCTTATGATTTTTAAAGTGTAATAGGGAAAAAGGCAACAAGGAAATCTGTTTGTGACAAAGGTCAGAACTCCTGTTATTAAGTAGATTTTTGAGGTGCACTCTTGTCATAAATTAATCTATTATATTTCCTACATAATTTAACAACCCCAAAAAATGTTAAATATCTATTTAGGAGCTTTAGACCTTTCCAACAATATATAGTTTGTCTTGTTTAGACTAGGATTTTATTGCAAAATGGTGAAGTAAATGTAGGCGTCCCACAGAGTGGACGGGTGACAGTTAAGGGGTTAAATCAATTATTTTAGATTTTTTTTTTTTTAACAAATAAAATTCAAATTTTAATCAGTTAAAAACTTCAATTTGAAAGTTCGAAACAGAATCAAAAATGTAAATGTTTGAAAGAAATTGGTTAAAATGTATGCTTTATACTTACATTTTTACATTTAGAGTCAGATCAGAAATTAAAAAAAAAAAAAAAAAAAAATTACTGAAGGCTAAAGTTGATTTATACTTCACCAGACATTCAAGCAGCCCTCTCTAACAGCATGTTGCATACGTTTCACCAACTGCTAAAAATAGAGCCAAAATAGAAACGTAAATGAAAACTAAAACCTATATAACTGCCAAGTGCAGGAAAGGGAAAGCATCAAATAAATGCCTCTTCACAGATCACGACAGCTGAGGACACGATGATTCATCACGACACCACAGGGGTCGATCAGTCAGTAGGGCCAAAAGCCATCTACACAGTCATTAAAACATCCAGCAGCACCTACATGCTGACTTGCAGGACTGTGGGCCTAAATCACAAGCCTGCTTCATCTGAAGGACTGACGAGGAAGGAACTGGCGATGGGTTTTACGCAAAAGAGCATTAAATGAGCTCATTTAGTGGTAAAGGGAAGTGCCGGACACTTCTGTGCACTGTGACTGAGTGTGTATGTATGTCACAAGCAGCGAGGAAACACAAGTGAGGGAAATGTGAGAGCAGACCACGTCACGTGTGTATGCGTCCAGCTCACTCTCTCTTATTCACACACTCTCTCACGTTACTCGGCCCCACGGCTGGGTGAATGAAAGGCCTGTGTGAGGGCCCAAAGGAAAGTTCTCCATCAATACTGCATGGCCGTCACTGGATCCGGGCCTTCTTCGCGCTCACGCTCCCCTGAGAAAGCTGCGCGCACTTGTGAGTGAGAGCGGCCTGTAAACAAATCAACTTTAAACCAATTTACGTCGGAGAGCACGTCAGCAAAAAGTATAAACGAAAGTAGTCAGACATTCATAACCAGCTGTTAGGATCTCCGAACAACTAGATCCATTCTTCTTGGATTGAACCTCTGAATTCTGAGGGAGATGCAGCCAATCTTTAACAAGATTGAGGCACAAAGGGTGAAAAAAACAGTTTGACACTGCAGAGCACTTATTGAAAGGACGGCATTCACTGCCAACACACTCCCATTCAGTCTGATTTTACACACAGCCTACCTGATGCGCCTGTACACATCCACTCGCTGAGCTCATTTCAACACTGACGGCTTAAAATACTCTCTGCAATTTAACTGGTAATTCAAAGCATCAGCTTTACCGCAGCTTAGATGATAACCTCAGCCATTAAGAGCTTCAGAAGCCAACAGTCAACACCAGAAAGCTTGTGATGACAGATTCCAATAGAAAGAAGACTAATCTCTCTATCAGCTCCACCTGTGTGGTACTACAAACTACAAAACACCCATCAACAATAAAGCAACTGTTTAACGCACTGCGTACATCAGATGAGAAATGATTGAGGCATCCAAATTCATCCAAAGCCCATGCTATTTTTATTTTATTTCTTTGCCTGGCAGATAATTTCACAATAAATTTAAATAATTAAATTGCAGAAATAATAAACCACTACTTTAACTTAAACAAAAAAAGTAAATACATAATACATAGAAAATAAAATTTATATAAATAGAGTACAAAATACATAAGCTTTTACTTTTAACATCCATATTTTATTTATATTCATATAAAATAAAATAGATGTTTATAAATTAATAAAAAAATACAAATAAAAAAATAAAGCAAAAAGAAATGTTTAACTAAATATTAATACACAGTTATATAATTATTTCTATATAAATAGAAATATTAAATATATAATAAAAACAAAAATGCAAACAAGATTTTTTTTAACTAAAAAGAAATAAAGTATAAAGTGTAAATACAAATAACTAAACAGAAAAGCATAGAAATAAAAGTAAATATATAATAAATAAAATATAAAATAAAATAGATATAAACAGATTGTATATAAAAGTTTTAACATTTTATATTTATATAAAAAGTAACAAATTAAATTACTTGAAGAAAAAAATAGAACTAAGAAATTAAAGCAGCATGAAAAACATTTTATTTAATAAACAAATAATAATTTAAATCTAAAAGATTTTAAAATAAATATAAAAAAGAAACAATCAAAAAAGAACAATGTTTTAACTAAACAAATATGAAATTAAAAGGAGAAAAAAAGGAATGTATAAATAAACAAATGCATGGAATTTAAAAAGTAAATATATAATAAACAAAATATATACAATGTATATAAATAATTGAATAATGTATATAAAGGTTTATATTTTATTTATATAAAAGTAATAAAAAAGGTTTACAAATTATTTAAAAAGAAACAAAGCAGCAAGAACAAAGTATGTTTACATGGAAAAATATAAACATATATATTATTTTTATACAAATTATATAAATATAAATTAAAAAGAAAAAAATGAATATATGGAAATAAATAAAAATAAAAAATATAAATATAAAATATATAAAAGAAATACAAATCAAGAAATAAACAGAAATGACAAAACGAATAAAGTATTAATATAAACAACTAAACAGAAGTACATAGAAAAAGTAAATGTATAATAAACAAAATAACAACAAAATAATATATATAAAAGAATAGAATAATGTATATAAAGGTTTATATTTTACTTATATTTATATAAATATTTATTAAATAAATGTTTCTAAATTTAAAAGCCCAAATAATATTAAATACCTAAATAGAAATACAAAAAAGAAAAGAAATTAACTTATCAATTAAAAATAAATTTAAACAAACAAACCCATAGTCCTACATTATATAATCTCAAGCCATCTTTATATAAAAAAAAAAAATTAATAGGCTTGGGGGTGAACTCTTTTTGACTCCACTCTTAAGTAATCACCCAGAACACCCTAGCAACCAGCAAAACATGTTAAAATCAAATTAATGTTGCTGAAGTCGAGCTGACTGGTGTGTAGTTAGTTATTACTCTGAGGTGACAGACAGCTTCCAGCGCAGACAGCCTCAAGTCTGCCGTAGACACGGTCTAAGACCGAGCAAACGAATGCTACACAAGAGTCTTTCAGAAGATGGTGATGTTTGTGTCTGGTCTAATAAAGGCTCTGTGTACAGTGTTTCAGATTTGCAGTAAGTGAAAAGGCAGGATTCTTGATGCATGTGGGTGGGTTGCCGGAGGGGACATGGCTCTAATTTACGAGAGCCAAACCCAGCGCAGTCAGGGAGCTTCTGGCAACACGCATTCAAAACAAGCCACGGCACAACCCCAAGATCTGACCTGACATTTCACTAATAGCTAGATAAAAACAATTAAACAGAACAATAAAATGAAATCCAGGTATGTCATTTATTATACATCAGTCATACTAGACAGATAATCTGAACCCTGACTATACTCTTTAAGGTTTAGATTTCAGCTTTGCTGTAGCATATGCCACTCTGTTACATTTATTCTTTTATTTCCAGGCCACAATCCAACAGAAAAGTCAGATCTGCAGAGGACGATGCTACAGGAGGGTAACCAAAACTCTGCCACAACCACACTATGTTTGCATATGCATCACAAACGTCAAGTCGTCTGGAATAAGTCCTACTCTGTACCGTTGCTGTTTATCTTGCACCTAGAATAGGATTATAAGGCATCCAAAAAAGCCCAGACTACATGACATAAAGGACAGCTTCCCACTAGCCAGAAAACAAGGACAGGGCCTGATTTGTTAAAGGGTTCGTTCCTGGAAAGTCCCTGTTTGAGACGAGTACTACAAATACAGATGGCCACGGGACCCGTGGGACAGTGTAGCAGGAGGCTGTGTGAGAACACAAGCCCATGGTTACCGTTTCAAACAGTGGCACTGGCCACCGATTCACCCCACACAGCTAGTACGGCCCGAGACACTGCGGATAAATATCAACACCCTGCTGACTCCTGGGATAACTTCACCCCCCGTGAGATGGAGAGAGAAAATATACTAGGTTTGTGCGGTCAATTGGTGCTTAAAAATAAATAAATATAAAAAGCACCATGGTACAATACTATAGCTTTATCAATAGAACCCTACAGTTCAGGTCATGTGACATGAGGCATAGAAGTTAATGCACTGATGTGTCCAAGTCAGTAAATTATTATTACTACATACACCAAATTTGACATTGTAATTGATTTATAAATAAAATCCAGATGGTCAAAGTAAAGTCATTTGCACTTTTTATAAATATATAACCTCAAGTATGAAGTGCATATTTTTAACAAATGTTAAGACCGCAACAAACACAGCTCATGCAAAAACAAGAAATACTTTTTACATTTTACAAGAAATACTGATATTTATATTCTGTTACATTTTATGTCATTCAAATGAATTGTAAGACCGCAGATTTACATGTTTTGTTTTTGCCTTAAAAAAAAAAAGAGACAAACTAATCTAAATGAATAAAAAATGTATTTAAAATTAAAAATTAATTGCTAACTGACAGTGATTTATTCTCTTTGGTGAGTACTTCATAATCCATGAGGTTTTATACATCAATATAGACAGATTGATAGAACTATAGATAGAAATATAGCTGCTAGCAGCAATTGCGGGGCCAAGCCTTTGTGGCCGCTTCGGCTCGTGTATACGTTGGATTTTATTTAGATGCTTTTAACCCCTTAGCTGTCACTGTCAGTTTTGAACACTGAAGTGAAAAATGCAGCTTTCAAACCAAGGTTATTATAGTTTTGCTTTTTATTAAATTGCTTTTATTTTAATAGAGTTTTCAAATTTCGTTTTCATTAGTTTCATTAACGATTTTGTTCGTTTTAGCTTCGTTTTTATTTTGTAAACATTTATATTTAGTTTTTATATAGTTTAGCTACAGTTTTAGTTTTTTTAGAGATCAAAGGATGGGTGACGGTTAAGGGGTTAAACTCACCAAACTTAGCATGCTTTCCACCCAACCGCTCTACTGCACTTCCACGCTTTACCGCTCTTCCCTTCTCTATCGCCCTTTGGCTTAATAATGATTGGCTTATTTGGATTTTAACTTGGAAACTTAAAAAAAAAAAAATAATAATTAAAAGTTCCCATGGTCAAATACTTGCGACATACTGAATTTGTTGAAATCTTTCAAAGCTTTAGCCTTTTGTTTTACACAGCTTGCAAATCATACAAAATTTATTTAATTTTACAGAGACTTGAGTTGTTAAAGGTAGAACTTCAGCAAATGGCTTCAAGTGACAATTTTACAAAATTTTATGAAGTTGCACCACATGGAATTCGAACCCACTACCTCCAGGTCAAGTGTTTGTCACCCAACCTGTTGCGCCACTGAGGAGATGGGTAGTGTCAGAGTTTGGACGATGTTTTCAGAAGTCATTAGCATTTTTGTTAGAATGGTTATATCAATGAAACAGTAGGTGGCGCTGTCTTAAAACTTCCGAGGTACATCCAGGACATTTGTGTTTATGATGCCTAGTGATTTTTGTGCAGATATGTCAAATGGTTTTAAAGATATTGCAATTTATGTAAAATTTAAAAATGGCGGACATATGGTTCAGTCGATCCTGGCATAATTGATATCCTTAGATTCGGCATGACCCAAGGAATCCACAGACACCAATAAATTGATTTTCTGACTAACCGTTCAAAAGTTATAAGATATTATATAATTTTTGCTATCTCTTGACCCATAGGTGGCGCTGTTCCCAACTTTGGCATGGACCCTCAGACCATGGTGCTGATGAAGCATACCAAGTTTCATTTGAATTGATTAAAGTTTGGCAGAGATATAGCCTCTGAACCGATTTTGGGTCAACCTCGTTAACTTTGAGACATCATAACTTTTGAACAAAGATGACTAAAAAAATTGGCTTAGTTTTGTTTGTTCAGCTCAGTCTAGAGATCATCTGAGCCAAATTTGAGAAGAATTGGATCAACTTTGAAGGAGGAGCAGCAGATAGACTGATTACAGTACTTTTCAAAATGGCCGCTACTGTAATGGGTGGGGTCTTAATGTAAGGTATTGAATGTGATCAGCGTGATGAGAGGAATCATGTCTACTAAGTTTCATTTTTCTAGATTTAGGGGTTCAGGATTTATTAGCATTTTAATTTTAAAATTTGGACTAGTGGTGGCGCTATAGAGTTGGTCCTAGGGACTCCAAATTTGGTCAGATTACTATTTATGGTCATGACTATAATTGTGCCAATTTTCATCATTTTCCTATATTGCGTTCATAGGGCTGCCATAGACTCCCATTGGACGAGCAGAATAATAATAATAAAGAACGCCTACATATACAATAGGGGTTCTAGCCCTTCGGGCTTGGCCCCTAATGACTGAACAATCAATAGATATATAGATCAACAGAACGACAGATATACACAGAGATAGATAGAATGACAGACAGATACAGATACAACTAACGATAGAAAGAACGATTGATAGATCAATCATTATAATGATAGATAGAACGATAGAGCGATAGAATGACAGAATGATAGATAGATAGATAGATAGATACAGCCTTCGATAGATGATAGAGCAATAGGACACTAGATAGAGTGAAAGAGCGACAGATAGAATGATATATAGAACGATAGATGATAGAACGACAGATATAGTGATAGAATGATTGATATATAGATCAATAGACAGAATGATAGAACAATAGAGCCATACAATGATTGATGGATCAATAGATCGATAGATGATATGACAGATAGAGCGATAGAACAATAGAGCGACAGATAGAACGACACATCAATAGACTAGACAATAGAGTGATAGAATGATAGATAGAGCACCAGATAGATAGGTAGATAGAGCTATAGAATGATTGATATAGATTGACAGAGCGAGAGCATTCTGTCTAGAGTGATAGACAGAATGATAGAGCGATAGATAGAATGATAAAACGATTGAGTGATGGATGATAGAACGACAGATCGATAGTGATAGAACGATAGATAGAATGATAGAACGATTGATAGATCGATAGAACGATAGAGCATTAGACCACTAGATTGGTAGAGTAATAGGACAACAGATAGAGTGAAAGATAGAACGATAGATGACAACGACAGAGCAATAGAGTGACTGATATAGATCAATAGATAGAATGAAAGATAGAATGATAGAACAAAAGATAGAACAATTGATAAATTGATAGATGATAGATTGACAGATAAAGCGAGAGATAGAGTGATAGAGCGTTCTGTGTAGAGTGATAGAACGATAGAGCGACAGATAGAATGATAGGACAATAGTGATAGAGCGATAGAACAATAGAGTGATTAGATAGAGAAAACGATAGAGTGACAGATAATAGAATGACATAGAACGATAGATTGATAGATAAGAACGATAGATAGAGCGACAGATGATAGAACAACAGTGATAGAACGTTTGATACAGATCGATAGATAGAGCGACAGATAGAATGATAGAATAGATAGAGTGATAGAATGATTGATAGAACAGATGATAGAATGACAGAGCGATAGATAGAATAATAGAATAATAGGAAAATATGTAAGAGTGATAGAACGATAGATAGAACGATAGAATGATATATAGAATGATAGAATGACAGACACAGACTGCCAGAATGCTAGAACGTTAGAACCATAGATAGATAGAACAATAGAGCGAATGACAGAACGATAGAATGATAGAATGAACGACAGAACAAACGATAGATAGAACGATAGAATTATTCTCTTATTATTGTTAATGATTTATTGACAGACCAAATATTAAATACATGTATACAGGTATTTTACAAGGCAAAACATTAGTAATGATTCAGTCCTAGAACCAACAAGTGCCCAGATGAGAAATCAACCCAGACTCCTCTGTAGGGATCTGTTCTTTATTCATGCTTCCTAGCAAACCACCATGATAGAGCACTGCACTGCCATCCTGCCAGACACCGAACCAAGGCTAGGCATAAATTTGCATGTATTCTGCGGCTAATCCACGAACAACAAATCAAACAATAACTCTAAAGTCCTTTGATTCCGATTTCCAGCACAAAGCAGTGTGGCGTTGCTTTTAAAACGGGAACTCGCAGCCCCTGCTGAATGAGAACGGTTTCTCCAGAGCCAGTGCGAGAGTGATGAAGACACAATTGGCTCTGGAAGGGCTATGCTAGGAGTTTTAGGGCTGCCAGTTGCTATAGCAGCTCGGTGGCAGCTCAGACGAGCGGGCAGACCGGCGCAAAGGACAGGGATGGGCGAGCACGCGGGGGTCTGCACAGAAAGAGCGAGATGGCCGGCGGCCAGGCGACACTGGCAGTGTGGCTCAAACAATGACTCAGTGCTAATGGCACACAGCGGCACGCTGTATGCTAAATACAGAGCCCGGCCCTCATTCAGGCTCCTCGCATAAGAGAGAGGGATTACTTTGGACAAAGTGTTGGGGAACCGACCATAAACCCCATCGTAACCAAAGCATACTTTACCATCGGATGGGACTGCGTTAAATAGACATGCCAACAATGTTTGCATTTTATTTATTAATGATTAAATTACATTTTAGTCATCAAAAACAAATCTAATTAATTTAAATTACAAAACTTATACAATTTAACAATCATTTATTTAAAAAAAAAAAACAATTGTAATGGTTTAAATTATTTTAATA
>NC_133368.1:11231116-11284299 GCF_049309525.1 Garra rufa | reverse complement strand
TGGAGATGAAGTTTGCATGTTCATGTCCTCATATAGTGAACGTGCAGATGCTGAAAGCACCATGAGAATAACAAATGCAGTACCACGCTGCTAACACAAAGAACATACAGACTTCATATTTAAATAACAGTCTTTCTGCACTGTCACGTGCACATACCCTATATGCCGTAAAATAAAATAAAAATAAAAAAATCAATTTGCCAATTTCCATGACATTCCAAGTTATACTTTAAATACTTTAAATTAAATTTTAAGACTGGACTCCATGATTCAGCTCGGGTTTGCCTTTTTGCGAAAATCACATGGCCCTACATACAGGTGGACGGCAGTGAAATGATGGATGATCTCGACTCAGGTGGCTGTGGATTGCAGCGGCGATTAATTTGCGCACCAGCCCAAGCTGTTTGCTCGTTATCTAGTATTAGGAGTTCAGAATTGTGCAGAGGTGTGAACTTGACTGGCAGATAATCCGTGGCACACATGGTGTTTGCGGCAGGGATGGGGAGGAAGCGGAGATAAGACACTCGGCACAGATGGAGCAATCCCTCAAGGATCGAGCAAGGTGCTGGGTGGGAAAAAATTTCCCGCTGTCAAAGATCATCAATCGCTCGCCTGACAGGCCGTTAATAAAGTCTGTAAAAGTTTATGTTTAACACTGAAAAGCAATCAAATAAACGCCAGCCGCAAAGACGGCTTCGCATTCATCTCAGAAGAAATAAATCCTATTTAAATTAGAAGCTATCCAATTAAACGTGTTGTGCAGCGGCCGCCATGTTTTCCACGGTGACCTCATTTCACTCCGTCCGGCCTGGTGATACAAGAAGAGGAAATCTCATTGTACATGTTTAACAGAGCAAGAGTGCGGCATGGGCACATGCTCAAGGCTGCACACGAGATTTCCTGCCCGCTCTGAAACCACAGCGAGAGGCAGCTATCCAACTCTGCTGACTCACGTGCCGACTGCTCTTAGAAAGCCAAAATAGGAAGGGATCAAACCTTCTACAGGCCGTAGCTCAGGCATGAATAACGACTTGGGCCGGGGAGCGGTTTAATTTCAGAGCAGCTATCTGGATTTCTCTGTAGGCATATTAATCAGGAGGCACAGGATTGACCTTTAAACGAGTAGTTCACTTTCAGAACAAAAATGTACAGATAATGTACTCACCCCTTGTCATCCAAGATGTTCATGTCTTTCTGTCTTTTAGTTGTAAAGAAAGTTTGAGGAAAACATTTCAGGATTTCTCTCCATATCATTGACTTCTATGGTGCCCCCGAGTTTGAACTTCCAAAATGCAGCTTCAAAGGGCTTTCAATGATCACAGACGGGAAAAAAAAACAATTTATATACTTTTTAACCTCAAATGCTCGTCTTGTCTAGCTTTGTGTGAACTCTGGTTCATGGCAGTTAGGGTATGTCGAAAAACTCCCATCTCTTTTTCTCCTCTCACTTTAAAATCATCCTAAATTGCTGTTTTACCTTTTTTTTTTTATTTATTTATTTTTTACCTTTTTTGGTGTTTGACCTTCTTCGCATGTTCACTTTGTAAACACTGGGGCGATACATCTGCAGCAAAGTAGGACAATTTTGAAGTTGGAGAAGAAAATGAGATAGGAGTTTTTCAATATACCCTAACTGCCATGAACCAGAATACACAGAGTTCAAGCAGAGCTAGGCAAGATGAGCATTTGAGGTTAAAAAGTATATAAACTGCAGTGTTTCCCCTAGGTTTCCAGTGTTGGGGGGGGCGGGGGGGGGCTTAGGGGGTTGGGTACCGGTAGCCAACGTTACTTTTTTTTCCCGGTACTTTACCCTACTTTGTGAAATAACGAAAACATTATTATAGACTTATTCAGTGGAAAAATAAGTCCAAAACTCTCTATTTTAACATTTTGAACAATAGGGCTCTACCAACTTTTGCTTTTTTTTTTTTTTTTAATTCTTGTGTATTATTTTTTCTCATAATCAAATTAAAAGTATAAACATTTATTTATTTTTAATCAAATGAAAAATAAACCCTTTTAATTTTTGGCAAACAAACAGAGGTTTACTGTTAAAATCAATAAATAATAATAATTTAACATTTAAATAATAATTGTAGTATTTTTTCTACAATTAAGTGGTTAATCTTGTTATATTTATTTTTATCATATATATTGTTTCATGTCAATTATTTAAATAGGAATATATAAACAACTACATTATACTGTACAAAAGTAATACAAGACTAATGTTCTGTTACATGTTACTTTTATTTTGACAGGTTGCCTTGAAGTTTCTGTGTGTGTACAGCATGTTATGACGCTAGTTTTCTCAAATGAAACGGTAAAAGTGACACTCACAGCAGCTTTGGATATTGAGTTTATCTGTTCATGCGAGATGCAAATGCCCAAAATTAGCGGGAGCGTCACGTGTGCTTCAGTATATGCGTGTAGTAAAAGCGCGTCTCCACCATTCATACATACAGAGGCAAACGGAGCATGCAGGATTCATATTGAAACGGTCTTTTTGCATTTCAGTTTTCACAGACACTAGTCCATATCGCGATTTGAATGAAGTAACAGACCAACTTTTGATTTATTAATCCAAAAATCGACGAATTTACGTGGCATTTCGCGCTATAGTAGATTCGGTTTTTATGAATGGAGTCCGCGATCCCGTCTGTGTTTTCGCAGATGAGACATTGTAAACACGCGATCATGTAAAGACAGAAATGACATGCCTTCGTGTAAATAAGATAAATAACACAAGGCAATTTAGTTTGTTTAATAAAAGAACAATGTATAGCCCTGTTCTATAGGAAAGATAACCTTAATGACTTCTATTGTGATCTGACGCTATATCAAAAATAAAATGAACTTGACATTCAAGGGGGGCGGGGGGTGACGTTGGGGGGGCGGGGCGCCCCCCTAAGATAATGGTAGGGGAAACACTGAACTGTATTTTTTTTTTTTTTACAAAATAACCAATCGTTACTAGACAAGACCCTTCTTCTTTGGCTGGGATCATTTAGAGCCCTTTGAAGCTGCATTTAAACTCGTTCAAACTCGGGGGCACCATAGAAGTCTACTATATAGCGAGAAATCCTCAAATGTTTTCCTAAAAAAAAAAAAAACATTTCTTTACGACTGAAGAAAGAAAGACATGAACATCTTGGATGACAAGGGGTTGAGTACATTATCTGTACATTTTTGTTTTGAAAGTGAACTACTCCTTTAAGCAAAAAGCATTCATCTTTATCATTACATGTCTGATAATGAGAACACTGGAGTTGGGAAGACAGATAATACAACATCTGTGCAATAAAAGCACACTTTTACTACTGTTTCACACTAATTCAGTCAGAGCAAACAAACACGGTCATAATGAAACACACACACACACACACAAAAGGCCTAGGCTTGGTTATGCAAAACAGATCTACTGACTAGAAGAATAAAACAATACCCGGCCCTAACGCAAACTGCTAATTCCTCTCACCACTGAACAAGCATTATTAAAGCAATGAAAATAAAATTAAAAGGGCAATGGACTGCAATCACTACACCCAGCAGATCAAAGAAGGGTGTTAATTGTCCACTAAAAACGTGACAAAGCAACAGCCATGATGTTGTTTTGCTTGGTCCCCGTTCTGCTGTTCTGAAAGCACTGGCTGGCTAAATGGGCCAGATGAAAATACAGACTTGGCAAATATGCTTTATAAGTAATAAAACGTGTTGCTGCGCCCTGGCACTTCCCTGTAGGCTTTGTGTCGAGGCTTCAAAATAATGAAATGTTTACATGTGAATGTGTTGCATAGCAGCTGTCCAGATATGACTCTGTCTGGACATTTCCAAAGAAACATTCAACACAACAGCTTCACCAGATGTGATTTGGTAGTTTTCATAACTACAATGTTCATTTTAATAGGCGGCATCCACCTAGAGCGTGTACGGGAAACGATTCAAGGTTTATCAGAGAAAAACAGTGCCAATTAGGAGATGTAGGAAGTAGCAAAGCGTTCGAGGATCATATGTTGTCACGTCTGGGAAAGAATATGAAAGCCAGCAGATTTCAAACCTGAAAAGAGTTGAGACCAGCGCAAATGCCTGTTGTGAATGTGTTTGAGAAATCAGTTCAGCTGAGCTCATGAGGTCTCTGCCCCTATTAGCTTTCAGTCCCTAAAGTACTTTGCTGTGCTCTCCGCTCTCAGGTTTGGAAGGACAGGTTCTAATCCAAATGACATCATCCTAAAAGAGAGAGACGTGCGTACAAAGAGCCTACTCTGGTCTAAAGAAGACTTCAAAGTACAGGATCTTGTCTTGGATTACAAATGCAGAATGACCCTTCTGATGTTTGATAACAGCGTGGCTGAAAACCACATTAAAGGAAAGTTTGTCCGAAACTTTTTTTGTCATTCGCTCGCCCCCTCAGGTCATTCCAACCCGGATTATTGTTACCCATCCGAGAAAAACAAAAAGAGATGATAGTCAGAATGTCTTCTGTTGCATTCAACACAAAAAAATCTTGATTTATATCATGTTTCAATATAAATAAATAAAACAATAATAAAATCTTCGGAAGCTATAAATTCACATAAGGGGCGATCACACCGAACGCGTCTTTTAGTTCTAAAAATGCGAGGCGCACAGCACTGCCTTTTTTGGTGACTTTTAATAAAAGAGCAGTGTGCTGCGTTTTTTTTTTATGTTGCTAAGCAACAACCAAAACAGCTGTCCTGTCAGTCAAATCAAAGGATTATAGCGCGAGCGTTCTAAAATCTTAGTTTTTTGCTGTTAAGTAAACTGTCATATTAGCAGAAACCCTAAATAATACAGCTCTGGGTTACCCACGACAGATACCAAAGGTTTCTCCTCCATTTCTTGCAGTCTCCGGACTTTTTAAGCAACGGTAAACTTTCGTCACCACAACAGAAGGCCCGCCTCTCCATTCGTTCGATTGGACAATGGAAAAGAACGCGAATGACGTTGGGCGTTTTTCCGCACAGAGTTGATTTTTTTTCAACTTCAGGCGCTCAGAGAGCTCCTACAAAAACGCGAGGCGCAGCAGGCGGCGAAAACGCGAGGCGCCTTGAGCGCATAAGCAGCGCGCAGAACGCTCACTGCCAACAGAAAACCATTCAAAAGAGGCGCCTCCAACTGCAAAAACGCGTTCGGTGTGATCACGGTCTAACTGTGCAAATTAGGAAGGAATTAGTAAAAAGTAAGGCTGTACACTTAAATTGAGAAATTGAAGCACACTGAAAACGTGATATCGTGCATGTTTGGTGCGGTTTTGTCTACTACACACATACTGAAGGGGCCAGTTGCATCAACATTAGCCGCTTTTCCACTATCGGGCCGAACCGTTCTCAATGCTTAACCGTTCTGTTCCGTGCCGATCCGGGCCAGTCAGCACAGATACGGTTTGATTTTCCACTGTGGTGCAGATAACGGAACTCTTTGGAATGTAAATACAAATGCGTCAAATCGTTGCCTTGGGAACGCAAGAGTAGACAGCCCCGCTTCTACTGTTATTGTCCTTTTGGACGCGATATGCATGTTTGAGTTTTTTATTTTTTCCCGGCACTGTTTTGAACTTTTCTTAATGCCCTTCTCTGCAAGACACTGCGCTAGAATTTTAAAAACTTTTCGTTTCTCTTCGCACCCTCCAGCTGTTGTTGAATTTTTCTTTCTGTCCAAATATCATATTAGAGCAAATGTTTCATCCACAGACCAAAGTGTCTCAGCCATTTATATTTATATTTACCGTATCTGCTTACTGCGCATCCGCTTAGCCATAGAGAAACTGGTAGCCAGGCAACAGCGTGGCGACGTCATGCACACGCATTTTACCAGCCCGGTTCAGCACGGTTGTCTAACCGTGCCGAGAATTCCGGGCCGAGAACGGTTTGTAATCGTTCCGTGCCGTACCAGGCTCAGGTGGAAACACAACTGGAACTGTACCCGACCGTTCTAAGAACGGTTCGGCCCGATAGTGGAAAAGCGGCTTTAGTCACCATGTTAAAGGAATAGTTCACCCAAAAAATGACAATTCTGTCATTAATTATTGGCTCTCATGTTGTTCTTAACCTGTAAGACCTTTGTTCATGTTTAGAGCACAAATTGATATTTTTGATCAAATCCGAGAGCTTTCTGACCCTGCATAGACAGCAAGACAACTGACACGTTTAAGATCCAGAAAGGTAGCAAGGACATCAATAAAATAGTCCTTATATAGTAAAATGTCCTTACTGTACGTGTCAGTTGTCTCATAATACAATATGAAGTCCACGATACAATATTTATTGCGATATTTGAACAAAAAAAGACAAATGAATTGAAAAAAAAAATACAATTTTGTACATTTTAAAGTTAAATTATTCTATCTAATGCACTTTGAGAGTTTAAAATGAAGAGCTCCAACCCATGTTCTTAACTAAGAAAACTTAAGTCAGAAAAGTTAGTGAATTGACTTGTACCTGAACCTTAAAGAGGACTCAACCCTCTTTTTATTTGTGATATACCGTCTTAGTCTAAATTTAATTTACACTGGTGTTTTAGGAAGCCCAAAAAAATAGAATATACAAATAATAATAACAACAATGACAGTAATAGCCATATATTGTAAAACAACTGCACTGTAAAATAAATGAAAATTAATATTTCATAGGTGTATTATTTTTGCTTTAAACTACAGTAGGGAAATTACAATGCTTCTTTCCTAATTTCCACACTTAAAGGTTGTATCAGCGATTTCTAGCCTGAAACATAAAGTATCAAATTCAGCTGACCTTTCATCACGATCCGCTCGCTGCCTGCCCCATAAATTGTCTGTGAAAAAACCGCGTCTCTCTGGTCAGCCTAGGGTCCGAGATATGCCAAAAAAACAATCGGCACTACCAACCTTTCCACAGATAAACAATTTGAACTGCAGTAACGTTACCGATGTAAACCATTAGCCGTCAGCAATTCATACTGCACTTTTAAGCTTTTATTTTGACGGAAATTACAAGAGAGCTTTTATTTTAAAGGAAAACTCCAGCTTCAGTGAAAACAGGCTTACAAAAATGCGTCTCACTACAAATCTGGTGAAATGCTGTAATCATCTGCCACGAAAATAAAGCATATCTGGGGGCCGTTGTGTTCCCAAACGTGTGCTAAACTCACAGCACATGCAATAAACAAGTTCACTGGATTCATTCACTGTGACCTGAGCCGTTCTGAGGTGCGGAAAACACTGGATCATGAGCTGATCACCTGAACGAAGTGAAAACAGACTTGATGAAGGGATTAAGCCATATTGCGCTTTCGGACTTCAAAGACCTTTTATGTTAGAATAAGAAGTTTAAATATATCTTAAAAACAAACATAATTTGTAATATCGTTGCATCCCTAGTCAGCTGCGTTGCTGTCCATGCAGGCTCAGAAAGTTTTCAGATTGCAAATTTGCCTTTTGAAAATAAACAAAGGAGTTACGGGTTTGAACATGACACGGGGGTGAGTAATTCATCACAGAATTGTCATTTTTGGGTAAACTATCCCTTTTTATGTAACCAAATAAAAAAAAATTAGATGACTAACTTGTAAGACAAGCCTACACCTTTTATGCAACTGGCCCATGAGCTGCCCTGAGAGTTCCTTTGTAAGCATATTAGTTTACTTTGATAAAATCGCCATATGCACAATGAAACTCTTCAAACAGAATCCAAAAAAATTTAAACTAAAAACAAATTTCGAGGGAAAGAAGGATTTCATAGGGCACTAAAAATGTCACTTTTGTTCAACAAAACAAACTAGCCAGAGTTTCATTTGTAATGTGCAACTCATCCAAAGGTGTGGCGTCATTGAGGGCAAATATCATATTCTCTTGAGCATTTTGGTGAAAGACTTAAATTTCAGTCTGTTCTAGAAATATAGTTATTGTATGACTTCAGAAAACTCAGACCATAGCAACATGTTAACACTTTAATGATGCTTTTTATCCCCTTTTGGAACTTGAAAGCACCATCAACGCACAGAAGAGCAGCTCGCACATTATGGCTAACATCTCTTACATAAACGGATGAGTTAATAATGACAATCTCTGCCTAATTCATCCCTGTAATAGAGATGGGAAGAGCAGCGAAAATAAATATCACTGATGGACCCGGAGAGAAAGCACACATGTACTGCCGCTTTAAGTTCTGCCACGTTATCTGCACTGGCTCGATCTGGCCGAGTGAAAGCATTTCCTCTCCTCTCCCATTCCACAGGGTCATTAATTGGAGAGATAATCTACTTGATCTCTACACAATGAGTGATTCATTGAGATTCTCATGTGTGGCTTTTATCACTGCCAAGAGCAGATTACATTGAAAAAAAAAAAGCAAATGTGAGATGATAATCTTTCTATACGAGGTTGCTAGTCAGCACTGCGACCTAAGAACAGCAAAAAAAAAAAAAAAAACAGATTAAAATAATTTGCGCTGACTTAATCAGCTATTGAGCAACAGCAAAATGGGAGAAAACCGAATGATCTCATCCTCATCCTGTGGACTCATGCTCTACACCAACAGCACCAGCTGATAGCCTTTCACAACAAAGAAATAAAACAGGTTGAAATTCAATTGTTTGCTCAGTGAGGAGCCAAAGTGTTATTTTTGAAATGGCTGGCTCTGCAGGTAGTCCTGCTGTCCTTCAACCAAACCCAATCACACCAAGTCAAAAAGGACAGTCATGACACTCAAAACAAAACAGGATAACAAGCCTTGAAAGATAGATCTGAATCAAATAGATGTGGTGTTAGTCTTCCACGTTACTTCAATCACATGAACGAACATCAAAAAAAGCATCAAGCTGTCAACATGCCAAGTTAAATTTAACAGTGAACTTGGTCCTGGCTATCTAAGCAATACATTGACAATTCAGGACATATTCGCAATGATTTTGCTGGTGATAAAGTAACATTGCAAATACACTCTTAAAAATAAAGGTGCTTTAAATGTTCTTTATAGCGATGCCATAGAAGAATCATTTTTGGTTCCACAAAGAACCAATCAGTCAAAAGTTCTTTAAAGAACCATCTCTTTCTTACCTTTTTATAATCTGAAGAACCTTATTTTTCCACAAAGAACTTTCTGTGAAACAGAAAGGTTCTTCAGATGTTAAAGGTTCTTTATGGAACCATTTAGACAAAAAAAGCACCTTTATTTTTGAGAGTGTATAATGAGTTTAATTTGCTTGTATTTAGTGATTAGGTTTCCTGAAGAGTGTTTCATAAGACTATTTTCACAAGCCCTTCCCAACATGCAACTTGCAAGCATGAGTGCATTTTGATAGTATTTCTGATTTAATGTTTCTGGTTGAATTAACTGCTTGCATCATTACAAATGAATGTGAAAGTGATAATGCTCATATAGAAAGAACCTATCATTTGAGAGACATACTCTCAGCAAACGACACCACTTTTTAGCCGATTATTGCTGCTGAAAATGGTCAATTATTGCCATGTTTTGGGCTGTGTTCATTGGTCGTACCAGGAAAAACATTGAGTACTATAGACTGCCAAAAGTTATAAATCAAGAAAAAGAGTGCAAAAAACTGAGGAACAAAAGGTGTTTGTGGTTGGCCAAACTGAACCAGGAATTCCATCCCACACGGAAAGAACCTATATAAACATATGTTTTAATATAGGTTTTGATATAGGTTTTTAATATATGTGACATATATAAAATTGGCCGTTTTCCTATATTATATGTATATACATGTACATATAATATAGGAAAACGGCCAATTTTATATATGTGTACATATATGCGTACATATATGCACATATATGCGTACATATATGCGTACATATATGCACACATATGCGCATATATCCTCATATAGGTTCTTTCCATGTGGGCTTGTACATATAGGGCTTATATGTGGATATAAAGAAGCAATACAGGAGACCTATATGGCCTGTATATGCACATATATGCACCTCAATTTTGCCTATATGTGGCATATATATTATCATATATGTGCATATATACTGCATATAGTTTTCATATATGCGCATATATCCTCATATAGGTTCTTTCCATGTGGGATGGCAAGAATCTTGAAAACATTTGTGTTTGTTCTTATTTCTGGTCATGTAGGTGAAAAAAAATTGGTTAATATCTTATCTAATACTGCTTGTATGTATCTTTACCACCTATTCATTTTAATTTGTCAAAATATTGTGCTTACTTAATCCTTCTCAATCCTTCTTCCACTATTTTTTTTCCATGGTTTACACAACATAAATTAGCAAAACAATGTATTCAGTAGTACATTAACCATGCAATCAATGCTGTTGTTTACATCCGAGTGTTGCCAGTGTTGCATCCGGGTAACTGACCAAATCACGACGTAAATGCAAGCCCTCAAAGGCCATCAAGTGTAATACAAGTTCTGATTTACATATAGATCTGAACAGAACAGATCTGGTCTGAAATCTAACAGTGTTATATGGTAAGGCCAAGCAAATAGCTTAAGTAAGATGACTAACACCTGAGAGAAACAAGCAGTGCCACAATGGTGTGTGTGCTGTGCACTGTGACAAAACTGTCTGTTTCATTAAGGAGTGTCAGATTACAGCGCACTCTGTCATCCCTTGGACATCTGTTAGACAAGCTCTGTCAGGCACAGGAAACTTCACTTACGAACAACTCAAACATAGTACAGTATAAACACGCACGCCTGTTTCTTCTGAACAGCTCGAGACAAATTCAAACATATGTCACAGTATTAGCCGTATGTTTAAGTGTATGTAAGCATTCTTATTTAGGTTACATGTTTGGCCTTGCTGTGAAAAGACAGTTTCTGAAAGACTATCAATAGAGTGAAAAAAAAATATTCTCAACGTAAGAGTTTAAACAGACACTCCACTGATATCTTTCGGCCTTAATAGAGTTAAAGCTTGAAGCAAACATGTCACAAATGATAACTGTTTCAAAAAAAGTGCCTGTGGCCAACTCAATATAGAGTCACAAAATGCCCTTTTCTTCCATTTCCAGACTTTTAGTCTGTAATACCTTAGCTCAGCATCCTTTAATTAATGACAGTTCACTTTTAACAGATATACACATTCAAAAAAGTCCAAACGTTTTCTTACTACATGGACCAAAAATAATGTTGACTCACTTTTTTGTGCAATTAATCAATACCACACTTGCAGATGTGATGCAAATAAAAGGGTACTGGCTCCTGCTCTAACTTTCTGTTCCAAAAGGAAATGGTACAAAAACTATGTACTCTGAAATGATTTCATGGGGTCTTTAAAGGCAGGCTGGTATGCTGTGCAGAGCAAAGCATTTACATTTGTGACTCTGGACCACAGAACCAGTCTATTTGTAGCAACAGCCAACAATAGTATGGGTCAAAATGAATTTTTTTTTTTTTTTTTTTATACCAAAAATCATTAAGATTTTAAGTAAAAATCATGTTCCACGAATAGATTTTGGTAATTTCCTACCGTAAATATATCAAAATGTAATTTCTGATTAGTAATTGTCAATATTTAGATTGGAATTTGAAGGTGCAAAAACAGATTTTCAAATAGTTGTATCCAAACAAACCATACATAAATGGAAAGCTTATTTATTCAGCTTTCTCAATTTCATAAAATTGACCCTTATGACTGTTTATGTGGTCCAGGGTCACATTTATGTCTGTATTACCACAGTACCAGTCTAGCTGTCTGCAATTTAGCATTACATGAAGAAAACACTTCTGGCTATGCTGTAGAAGGCTATAGGCCTCCTTCTGTAACCCGCCTGCTGGGATATTTAATGCACACCGCCATTTAGGTTGATAGCAGTAGATTAAGCCATACTGCTGATCACCCACTGGCTGCATGTGTAATTTTTAATGAAGCTATAAAAATATAATTACAAAAGCAAATGAATTGGAAACTGTAAATAGACAAAAGAAATAATACTGCAACTTACCCATCTTCTTCTCCATCCACAGGTAAGCTCTTTAGCAGGCTAGCCGAGGCAGTTAAGACATTGACTCCACTGCTTCCCTCAGGACCACGGGAGGTGCTGGCTTGGGTGGGAAGTTCACCACTGGTGGGCTTGGGTTGTGTGAGCAGAGCTGCATGCTGTAACAGGAGCTGGGCCTCCTCCTGCACTGTGGGCATCACGGTGCTCACCACAGGCTGCGGCCCGGGCTCCTTTGAGCCGTTCTGGATCAAACTAGACTGGGGATCACTCTGAAGGTTAGGAGGCACGTTTGATGAGGTCACGGCTGGGACGAACTGGGTGCCACGGCCTTGACTGCAGAGCTGTGACTGCTGCTCCATGGAGGGTTGAGGGGCGAGCTGCTGCCCCTGGGTCTGTTGTATGAGACCAGCGCCGGCGGGCTGAACCAGCTGCGCCACGACCTGGACCATCTGCGGGGCGGGTGTTTGTTGTTGCTGCAGGAGCCCTTGTGGAAGTGGCTGAGCAGCAGTGGGTGGCACAGTACCCACGGGCTTCTGTGAAGCTGCACTCAGCTGACCGTTCCCCACCACCGGAGGGATGGAGGCAGACAGGTGGGGAAGTGCTTGCGTTGACCCAGGTGGCACAGTGTTTATGATCTGTTTGGGTTGAGAGAAGTCAGGTGGCAGGCTGCCTCCTTGGCTTAAGGGGTTAACATGTGCCGGCGCTACCTGGGCCGGTGCAGCTGGCTGCTGTGTGGGAGGGTAGCCCATCTGCTGCTGGGTCACCATAGGCAGGCCTTGAGCAGAGGAGGACTGTGCAGCCTGGGCGTATGTCAGTTTGGGCATATGAGAGGGCACAGCTGGTGTCGAATGCCCGATTGTGGTTTGCAGTCCTCCCATAGTTGCTGGCATCTGAGTCTTAAGATGCGCATGAACTAAGTCTTGAGGTTGCATCTGAGACATCGACACGTTAGAAGATGAGTAGTCGTGTTTTTGAGCAGCGGGCTGCTGGAAGGTCTGCTTCACAGCCGAGGGGCCGCCCGTCTCCCCGCTGCCCAGACTTTCAGTATAATGGCTAGCCGTGCTGCTGACAGAGCTGACGGTTTCTCGCTCCGGGCACGCCACACTCTCAGGCACAAACTGGCGGATGCTTTCCACTGTTCGGGTGCTGGGGGCGTTTTCAGAGGATGCCGTACTTAGGGGTTCCTTGTCGTAATACTCAGTGCAAGTCCACCGACCCTTCTTAAACGGCTCAGAGGTAGAGTCCAATTTGACCACTCTGAAACGTGAGCTGGTGGAGGCAGGAGTAGGCACTTGGGCCTGCTGAGGATGGGCGTTCATCGCAGGGACAGAGGGGGCAGGCACTGCGTGCTGGCCCAGGACAGCTCCACCACCTGTTGAAGGAACAACACCACCAGAAACCGTGGTGGCAGCGGCGATGCCCATGCCAATTATTCCACTGGGAATGTGCGTCAAGTTTACAGTTTGGTTACTAATACTATTCAAAGCAGGGGAGTAGTTTACACTGCTACTATTGGTACTCTTGCCACCCACAGCAGGCACACTGGCGGAATTTAACATAGAAACATTATTTGTTATAGGGTTACTAATTGTGGCACCTGAAGTCGCAGAGATCATTCCAGTTCCTGAGGCGACAGTAGCCAAAGGCTGACCGATGACAGCGGTTGTGCCAACAGAGGCGTTCTCAATCAATCCTACCACGTTTGAAGGCATTTTCTGGCCTGTGCTAGCTAAAGCTCCGGAACTTGAGGTTGCAGACGTGACCGTGGCACCCAACGGTATGCCCATCTGCGTCCCAGCAGCAGGATGGGCTTTTCCAGAGGGAGCAGGATTGTGGTGATGATGGTGAACAGTCCCGTTAACCATAGTGCCATGCAGGTGTGCTTGGGTGAGAATGGGTGGCTGGTTGGGTGACATGGCCCCCGGGGTCTCCGCCTCATGGAAGTTATTCAGCGTCTCCTCAGAGGAGCTCCTGTCAGGTCCCCCCACATTGTTGGCCCGTGTCAGGGACACATCCATGATCTCAGAGGACGACAAGTCTTCAGTGTGAGACTCGTCCAGATCGTCACAACTCTCAGTGTCCTCCGTAATGCTATTGTTGGTGCTGACAGACGTCTGTGCGGGAGTGACGCTGGTGATCTGAAAGCCACTCTTCTTTTTCATCTGTGCCACATTGGTGGGCAGAGTTTGGGGTAACAGGGTGGTCTGCATGGGGATATTTAGGCTTTGAGGAGGGTTTTGGGGCCCGAGCGAGGGTGCAGCCGGCATTTGAGACTGAATCAGCACCGGTGATGAATAATCATCCCCCAGCATCAAGTTGTTGCTGTTAAGGCTGGTGCTTCCAGAAGTTGTCAGTGTGGTGGAACCACCTACCGTGCCGCTGCTGCTCTCTCGCTTGGGTAAACTCATGGGGTAAACCGTTTTTCGGGCGCTGCCAGAGTCCCCGGATCGGTCGTGGTGATTCATTTTTAGAGGATAGTCTCCGACAAAGTTATAAAGACAGCTCAAGAGAACAAGCTCTTTTTGGGAAGCAACTTGAAGCCGCTCGAGTAATTTCCACATAAAACCAGCACTTTCCAGTAACTGCCACGATAATTCCACTTGAGGTGTATTTAAATGTCCACCATGAGGAGCAGGCTAATGCCAATGCTAGTTAACAGTCGCTAGCGAGCTAGCTGACACGGATTCGCCTCAGCTGTTGTTTTCAAGCGTATATCTTCGCAAAGGCAGTCAGCACACCATATCGGTGAAGTTTAAACGTGAGGGAGTCGACACAGGCGGCCGGGGCGATCGATATCCAACCTTACAACGACAGTCTCTCCCCATCACCGTTCAAACTGCCAGGCGCATTTTCAATTGTTGTATCGCAGTCTCCAGAGCACGAAATCACACGAAACAAAGTCCTCCAGCCGGCGTCAGATGACAGAGAGAAACCGAGCAACTCAGCGCTGTCCTGCTTTATTCCATCCCGTGCTTTCTTTTGTTTTAGTCCCGTGTTAGTCTTTCTCTCTCACTCTGCTCCTATTCACCAGCTGCCTCCTTGTAATGTAGCCTGTGCTAGTGCTATCAGCCTGTGACGAGTCCCCGAAAGGGGGAGGAGAGCGCGATAACATGGCGACCGCGCATGGCAGTTCACGTCCACAGCGGCCAGACATAAAGCCGAGAAAGTCTGGCGAGGATGGGCGGAGGGCGGAGGGCGGAGGGCGGAGGGCGAGGGGGAGGGGGTTTCCTAGAGACGGCCGGCGAAGGGTTCCGAAAAACAACGAACGCAGCCGACTACAGCCAACTCTGTTGGTGAGGGATGTTTCTTATTATAGCTTTCGGTAACTGTGGCAGCAAACACTCAGAATAACATCTTTTGTCCGCTGTGGTTATTATTATTTGGCATTGAAGGAGGGAACAAACAAAAAGGGCAGGGATATATAGCTCCCATGAGGCTAACAAATTGGTTTATGAAGAGAAAAATGATTATCGATGGCCAATTCGTTAAACAGAAAACAATCAGTTCAAATCTGCGAAATGCCAGATTTCAGGTTAGGTGCCATTGTGTGCTTTCCCTATAGAGGGCAGCCAGCTACATCAAAAAGATGTAAACGGATCCTGTGACAACGATGTTGTCAACATAGTCCAGAGATTTGTTCTGTTTTTACAAAACAGCTAGTCTGAAAGAGGAGCCAGATATTTCCACAGACAGAAAAGAACAGATCTAAACTGACACACACACACGCTGTTTGTTGCTCACCTCTGTTTGGGGACTAGAGAACTAAAGTTCTAGCTCCAGCAGACTTACACAGAATAGCCTACATTATGTGTTTTATTTTAAACCGGTATAATTTAATTCCACAATATGTGTTTGAGAAGTTGAAAGCTAGGTTATAAAATTACAACAAGGAATGTATCTCATGTGCTGATCCAACTATATTTAGCTTTCAGCTGTGATAGTGAGAATAGCATCTTTGTTACGGAAGAAGATTTTCAAAAGTATGAACACCAGATACGTATAACATTCAGGATTTGACACTATCACAGCTACTGGGTAAAATAGTGGTTTACTGATAAAACCTGTAAACAACAAAAAGTCTGTTTGGCAGACAATGTATTTAATATGGAGTTTTATATTTGATATTATAGTTGAATTGTACAAAAAGTTGTTGTGATATGTGTCAATCAGCATTGTTGACAGGCAGCACTCGTAATGACAAGTCACCAAATGTCTGGCACACCATCTTGTCATTTATTACATAAAATTGATTTATGAGTCTCCCTTTAGAAGGGACTGACACATCGCGTGGCCCTCGCCAAACCTTTGCACTTGAATGTGAAATGCAATGACCCGAGTGAGTGATTAGCGTAACACATTAAGTATGAGGAAATGGGGTCTGACAGTCCCAAAATTGGCGTGTGCCCTGATGTCCAGACCTAGCAGACAGGCTGTGCCCATCCATACAAATTTCAGAGGAAGAGAGCCAGCGAGAGCTGATTGCAATGTAAGCATCTGGTGCTGTCAGCAGCTTTAAATCACGCAGGCACTCCACAACAAAAAAACACAGAGAGCTATTGTGCTCCTGAACAATAATGGTCAATTTATACACTGGAGTCTGCTTTCATTTTGTAAACACTTATTAAAACAGGTATCTTTGGTGATATAGGAAAAAAAAAAAATAGAGAACCTCTATGAGAATTGCCATTGTTCTGTGTAATTCAACTCCGAAATGAAAGCTTATCCCTCCGGAGAATGCCAGTGTTAGGAAGAGGTGGCAGAGATTTACTTTAACAAGGCTGCCGATCGTTTCAATCCCATCTCAACAGTTTGTGTGGAACATTTTAACTGAGATTGTTTTTTTTTTTTATCTGACGCAGTGTAATACAGGCCTTGCAGAGAATTTGTTATTGAATGATAGGGCAGTTATAAACTAGCCTAGAGCTGACAGCAAACCAAAGCACTGTTGCTCACATGTAAAGAGGGTGTTTTGAAGAGTGGAAGAATGGACTGAAAAGGTATTAAAAAAAATTAAATCAGGTTTGATATGAACTTTTTAAATAGTGATGATTTGAAGGGTTTTCTCTACTATGTCATTTGATGGAGTTTGGTTCCTTAATATTCAGTAATATTATCGATTTGACTGCACTGGCACTATCAAATGAGAACAAAACTCGAACTGAATTGACCTGGATATTGACACCATTGCCTTCTGTTATTTTTCATTATTAAGGAACCTAATTAAGAAGAATTAACAGCATTGCCACAGGTGTCATAATTAATTGAATCAACATTGAACTACATTAAGCTGAATAACAACATGTCTTCTGTAGAGCTGCTTTGTCACTGAATAGAATTTGATTCGAAATTAGACTTTGCAATATCTATACTTTTAATACTGAGTTGAATCAACACAGAAACTGAGCTAAATAATGAAAAAAGGGCCATCTCTGACAGGATTCCTCTAATTTTTTACTTCATACTTCACAAGAATTGATTGATTCATCCATGTAATTGATGTATTTATTGAAAGTCATTGTCAATGTTCCTTGTGTAGTAAAGATTTATCTCATAAAATTAATTTTCCTTTCAGGAAGAGGGAAAAGGGCAGGCTCAGGTTCATTTTCTGAGGTAAATCTTTACTTCACAAGAAATTTTGACAATGACTTTAGATGGATTGAAAAGAGGTTTTTAAAAAGCTAAGTCATGTTTGATATGAACTTTTTAAATAGCGATAGTTAGAAGGGTTATCTCTACTATGTCATTTGATGGAGTTTAGTTCCTTAATATTCACTGATCACTAATAGACACTTAATATTCAGTAATATTATCAATTTGACTGTACTGGCACTAGCAAATGAGAAAAAAACTTAAACTGAATTGACCTGGATATTGACACTATTGTCTTCTGTTGAGCTGAATCTTAAGCTTTTTTTCATAATTAAGGACACTGATGTCAAACTTAATTGAATCAACATTGAACTAAATTGAGCTGAATAATGACACTGTTGTCTTCCGTAGAGCTGCTTTGTTGTTGAATAGGATTTTATTCAAATTTGAACTTGGCAACATCAATACTGAATTGAATTAACAATACTGATTTGAGCTAAATAGTGGGAAAAGGGCCATCTCTGACAGGATTCCTCTTTTGTCATTGACAGATTTCTGTTGAGCTGTTTTGTCGCTAAATAGAATTTGATTTTAAATTGGACTTTGCAACATCAATACTTTTAGTACTGAATTGATAAAATAATGTAAACAGGGCCATTTCTGACAAGATTCCTCTTTTTAACTTCATACTCCAACAGGATTTCTCTCTTTTTTTTACGTAATACTTCACAAGAATGTATTTATTTATTTATGTAAGTGATTTATTTATTGAAAGTCATTGACAATATATCTTGTGAATTGAAGATTTACCTCAGAAAAAAAAAATCCTGTCAGAGAGCGGGAAAAGGGCAGTCTCTAAGGTTAGGGTTAGGTTCAGATTTATTTTCTGAGGTAAATCTTTACTTCACAAGAAATGTTGTTGATTACTTTGGACGAACTGAAAAGAGGTCTTAAATAGCGATGATTTGAAGGGTTTTCTCTATTATGTAATTTGATGGAGTTTAGTTCCTTAATATTCACTAATCACTAATAGACACTTAATATTCAGTTATATTATTGATTTGACTGCACTGGCACATTCAAATGAGAACAAAACTTGAACTGAATTGACCTGGATATGAGCTGAATTTTAATTTATTTTGATAATTAAGGAACCTTAATAACATCGACACAGGTGTCAAACTTAATTGAATCAACATTGAACTAATTGAGCTGAATAATGACACTTGTCTTCTGTTGAGCTGCTTTGTCACTGAATAGAATTTGATTCGAAATTGGACTTTGCAACATCAATACTTTTAAAACTGAATTGAATCAACACTGAACTGACTTGAGCTGAATAATGTAAAAAGGGCTGTCTCTGACAGAATTCCTCTTTTTAAGTTCATACTCTAACAGAATTTCTCTATTTTTTTTACTTAATACTTCACAAGAATGTATTTATTCATTCATGTAAGGGATTTATTTATTGAAAGTCATTGACAATATTTACTTTGAAGTGAAGATTTATTAAAAATAAACCTGTCAAAGAGCAAGAAAAGGGCAGTCTCTAAGGTTAGGGTTAGGTTCATGTTCATTTTCTGAGGTAAATCTTTACTTCACAAGACATTTTGTCAATTACTTTGGATGGTTTGAAAAGAGGTCTTTAAAAAACTAAATCAGGTTTAATGTAAACATTTTAAATAGCGATAATAAGAAGGGTTTTCCCTACTATGCCATCTAACTGAGTTTGGTTCCCTGCCACTATCGCCTTTGGCTTGCTTTAATATTCAGTAGTTTGACTGCACTGGTACCATAAATGAGATCAAAACTTGAACTATATTAAGCTGGATATTGAGACTTTTGTCTTCTGTTGAGCTAAATTTGATTTTTTATATATATAATTAAATAACTTAACAACATTGACACAGTTGTCAAACATAATTGAATCAACAGTGAACTAAATTGAGCTGAATAATTGCAAAATTGGACTTTTCAATTTTGAGCTAAATAATGTTACTATATTATCCGAGCTGCTTTATAGCTGAATTAGTTTCTTAATTAATGAACTTTGCCACATTTACAGTGTTACTGAACTAAATTGAGCTGAATAATGACACAGTTGCCCTATGTAGAACTGCTTTACAGCTAAAGTCATTTCATTTTTAATTTTGCAACACTGTTTTTTTCCTGTTTGTTTCTGGGAAGCCGTTTTAGCAATCTGTATTAAATAAAGCACCATGAATGTGACTTGACTTGTTTTGATTAGTCTTTTTCTAGATGAAACCACTTGAAGCACCGGAAGAGTCAGATGATAATAATACTACTGCATTATGAGGTTAAGAGGAAAGCTTAGCTGGCTTTACAGTATTTAACAGAGCGTCATGGTAAGAGCATTCATCTCTCATCTGCAAAGTCATCATAAGTGTTTGACCTGGACCTCCTCCTTATCTCTATGGGGAAATGCAACTGTTTTAAAGTAGTTTCACATATTTCTTTAAGACAAAAGCATCCTTCACAGACAAAACCACTGACACAAATTTCTAACAGTATACTATTCACTTGTTTGAGGCCCAGGAAGCTGTGTCTAAATGAAGTCTCAAACGACAGGCCTTTTAAGGTGGCAGGAAAACAAACAAGTAAAGCAATTATGAAAATGATCTTACTTTTTAATTGCATGGAAAGTTACTGATATTTGTCTGCATACTAAAGCAGGTTTTACAAGTTCACTAACTTGAGCCTGTTTTATTTATAGGACACGTGAAAAGGCAAGGTAAGTGATTAGAGGCATTAAATGACATTATCCGTTTATGCTTGAAAACTTGCTAAATTCCTTTCTTGAGCTCTGCGAGGCCTGCTGGGTAACATAGCAGGATGTTCTAACACTATTCTGATTTTTTTTTTTTAATTCACATCGTTTTATTCATTCTTTACTTGTAATGATGTTAAAATGTCAATTGCAAACTTTCATACGACTAAACAAACGCAGCTCATTCTTGAATCTTCTACCACGATATGATGTCCTTGACAGTGACAGCAAGGACGGCGCTCCTTTCATTTCAGCACTCTGTAATATGTGAATAATCTCAGCAAGCTATTTGTTCAGAAAAGGTTTGAATTCACATGAAATATGAACATGTGGTGAAAGAAAAGCATTCTGGCCTATGAAAGGTGTACTTTGTGTAAATCTTCAAACGTGAACTCTATGTTCTTAAACCAGATAGATTTATTGAAATAAAATATAAAAAAAAAAGTATTAGCCTACATTTTACGACTTGGTAGAGTGTTTCATATTAAAAACAATGTAAATCAGCCCCTTTGACCATCAGTTAAAATAATTATATAACTTTGGATGAGGCTTTAAGCTTTTCTGCTGTTTATTTCTAACTATTATTAGTGTTTTTTTAAGGATTGAAGTAACATCAGGTAATACAAATGTAACACATCCTAAATTACTAAATCTTCACTTGCAATTTGAATGGTCTTATAAATGCTAAGTGCAGTTTTCTGTGTTCATCTCAGGCCTGTACAAACAGACCCTGGTTTCGAGAACTATGGAAATAAAAGAGGGTCAAACAGCTTCATCTAGTGGCAGCTTCAGGAGATTTTCTTTCGCAGCTCATATTTGAAATCATAACAAGATGTTTGGATTTTAGCCATTCAGGAAACTATATATTTGTGCTAAACTAATTATATGTAGTTTAAGTATAATCCAGAGTCTTTTGTCAATGAGGATGAATATCAGAATGTTGATGATTAGTGATTTTGCGATTATCATAAAGACATTTTTTTGTCTCTTATAAAGAGTAATTTCAAATGCGGAATGCAGTCAAACCTAATTATTTTCAGACACCTTTAACATTTCTCACATTTTCACATTTTATTCACTATAGTTTAGAAAATGGTAATAAATTATGACAAGAACTCAGAGTTATTCTGTGTCAGAACAAAAATGATCTTGATAATGTCAGATAACTCTGATAGAAAGGTATGTGATGGATTACAATCAACCAAAAATAATTCAGTACAAATAATTCAACTGTTAGTGTGAGAATATTTACACAACTATCAATTCTTTGTTGACCGGTTACCAAACAATTCTTAATTGTGTTCAGTCTGTGGTGTACAAAGGTCACATTAGCAATTAAAGAAAAAGCACTCAAGCAAAACATGGTCAGGTCAAAGTGTCTGAATAAGTTCTGTTCCCAAATTTTACTGGCAGTCCACTGTATGAAGCATCTTTGGGTATAAAATGTCACAGTTTACTTTATTTTGCTATCCTCACTTACATAAGTAAAATAAGGCAAACCTGCAATAATAAAATATAATAAATAACACAAATGTATTTAATATTATTTCATTAACCAATGTCTTTGCTGCTGACCTTTGATGATCCAGTTTAACCATACTAAGCAAAAATGTCTTTAGATGAACTAACATTTGTGCTTCATTGTTTTTTTTTTTTTATCGTTAAAGGGTGTTTCTCATGCGTTCAACTGTACAGTCGTGAATTTACTTGAAAAAGGCTTTTTACATTTGCTAAAAATAGAATGTTTTATATTAAAATCAAACAAAATCCCTGCCCAGGTTGTAAAAGTAACGTGAAAGTAACGCAAAAGTAATAGTAACGCGTTATTTTCCATAAAAAGTAGCTAAGTAATGTAATTAGATGGGAGTAACGCAATATTGTCATGCATTGTTTTAAAAGTAGCTATCTTTTCCCAACACTTAGTAAACATACTTATATTCTCTAAGCCACATAATTAATTACCATTCACATTTAACTGTTTTTGAATATGCTGGTAAAACTAACAAATCTCTCTTGTCTCATGTAATCTCAATTAGTTTTGCTAATTGAATGCTAACAGGATTACCTTTACATCCAGCGAGCATGTCATAGCTTGTTTTAATATTCAAATAATATCTAATACTAATTATGGTATGCTAATGTTCTTTTTTTCTCTCCTTTTTCCTAACAGACTGTGAAAGAAAGGCTGGTGAGACTTACTAATATCCATTATTGTACATTTATTTACTCATTTGACATTTACACCACACTTTATGTTCTGTTTTGTACTTTTGTTATTCAAATTTTATTATATTAAAAATGTCTGTGAATCAATGTTGTGTTTAAGATGTGTTTAAGATTTACTGTGTAATTGGTATTTTAAATAAATAAATATGGTTAAATTATGGCTTTTGATCTATCAGCCACATGTGGTCCATGTACGGGCCATAGCCCTTTACAGAACTCAGCCATATAAGAATACCATATAAGATCCATTTATCAGCCACATCTGTTTTCATGATTTGGCTCATGTTAGGTTGGGTTAAGGCACTGTTTTGGCTTGGTTCTGGCTAATAAGATGTGGACCAGTTTTGGGCCGGGGAACCAAAACTTATCTGGGCCACACTTTAGCTGTTGGTATGGGCCGGATCCGGCCCAGAGGAAATTTGCTGACTGGGTAAACTCAAAAAACTACTCAAATACGTTTTTGAGATTATGTTCGTATGGATGCACTGTAAAGTAAATCTAATTTCCTTCCATGGCCACTAGATGGGGCTAAATCGATATAAGTCTCTCAAATTTCCAGCAGATTCGTGAGCTAAAGTGTTCATGTTGACTACATACAGAGCGATTTGCCGTTTATTAGCCAAAGACATATTTAGTTCAGTAAAAGCTTTATTTTTGTGTTCATAACCCAAACCCGTCCAGTCATGTCAGACAAAGGCCAAGACGTCGATTTAACTAGAGCCAAACAAAACACTGGAGTGTGGCTGGTGAAGGTTGGTGGTTTATCAATCAGCATTGATGCTGAACATTTGAACAAACTCTGGAGAATTAAACTGTGGCGCTTAACTAACTCTTTGTAGAGAAACATGGATGATGATAACGTAGCGTTATTTGTACTTTGATTTTAAAAAATCAATCCAGTTTTGTGCTCCAAACGTACTGACAAAATATTTAGAAATCCACAACGCGTCATTAAAACCTGCTTCAATACAGAAGTTCGTAGAGATGTAAACAGCAAGATTAAAAGGAATCATTGACGTCAGTTAAAATTGTGTTAATCATGATTTAATTGTTTCAAATTAGTTTTATATCATCCCCCATCTACTTTCATCTGATTATACGCAGTTCAAATTAAAAATAGACGGTGTGCGTCATTTAACGCGTATTAACATGGTTTTTGTTTGTTTGTTTTCTAAATCCGTTCTGTTTGTGCACAGAGTCGTCTGCGATTTCACTGTAGCCCTTTGTATAACTGTTTAAATGAATGGTGGTAGCCTACTCACTCGGATCTTGTGTGATATAGTGATCAGATGTCTAATGGAGACGAGATGTAGCCAAGAACCAGAATCATTGAGACTTTGGGGTGTTTTTAAAATTATTTCGATCTTTTTTTTTAACTAGCAACAACCCAGAAAACCATAGCAACATGTTAAGAACCACCTTAGCAACTGCACTAATGCCATGGCAACCTCACACTACATGTATCATCAAGTTTACACTCACATTTGCCTCAGAAAAATGTAAACATACCGTTGAATTATTGAATTATGGAAGTCAGAGACAGACCAAATAGCTAAATTTAGTCGTGTTCACTTTTCCCTAGGTTCCCAAATATCTTTCTCAGCAGTGGGCAAAAGCATCTGGGCGAGGAGAAGTTGGCAAACTTAAAATTGGGAAGTATGGTCTATTTTTAAACCTCATTTCAAATGAATTTTCTGTCTAAAATCTTTCCTCTCATGCTTTTTAATCTCTTTCCCAGAGCTCAAGGGAAGACGGCGGTAAGTTTTATTAATGTTTTTAAAGACATGCACTGTTTGCTCCTCATCTTTTTATTAAGATGTCAGTGCTGATTTGCATAATTACTATGATTTGACCTTGGGCTGCGCAGAGAGAACATGTGATGTGCTATTGCTTATGTAGACGCTGATTGATTGTTTGTTTCCTCAGGTGTCTTTCACTCTGAACGAGGAGCTGACAGTGGTAGAGTGCTCTGGGGAGGTTTCGTCAGTGCGCTCCCCTAGAGAACATCCCTTCACCATGCAGACGGTGGGCGGTCAGACCCTCGCTGTCTTTACAGAGGCTTCAGGTGAGGATAACGATGCTCTCTGATGGTGTGAATAGTAACTGGTGTCACCTTTCTGTGACAACAAGATCAACAAACGGTTCAGCTGTTAGTTTCTCATTATTTATATGCAGTAAGCCTGTACGTCTGCCAGTGCAAATAACTGGATGATATTTGGCTATTTTGAGATTATCGGCATCAGCCAATGACTGTGCCTGCTTGGCTGATCAAACCAATTAATCATTCCACCTAGTGTTAGTTCCAAAGCCCAAAAACAGCTTTGTTAAAGGATAATTTTTTGTGCATGTTTCTTGAAATGCAAATGAGCTGCTGCTCCCTGCCCCCTTTTTCAGAATAGAGCTGTGCTTTAACAGCTCATACCTCAGATACTCTGCCAAAAAACATCTGTTAGGTTTTGATTAACGTGTCTATCGCACTGAAAGCATGCGTTTTAAAGCATTTGTTTAAACTTCTGATATACGTTACTAAAGCATGCACACAGAAAGTGTCTGTCACACGGCATGTGAGTACTAGACTAAGTTCTCTCTTATGTCTTATTGCGCTTAAACTTTTAAATTTATGTTAAAAACACATGTTACAAAAACATTTAGTTATGTGTGTAAGGTAAAAAGCTAGGCGGAAAAATGCATGTTTATATTAGATCTGTGTGGCAGCAGCGTAATATACAGTAAATAAATCAATAAATTCACTGCTGTCTTGTCTCCTCTGAGGCTGGGACTCTAAATAGTGTTCTGTGCTCGTCTGTGCAGCCAAAGACAGAACAGTTAGCACGCTTTGCTTGAACTTTTGCCATGGCGTACACTGTTGTCACTTGCTAAAACTAAATGATGGTGCCGTGGGTGGAAAGATGAAGATTAATTTCATAATAGGATCCCTTTACCACATCACTGGGGGAGCGAAAACTGACACGTTTGTTTTTTCACATGCTTTTACATGCAGAGGCTTACCAAAACAAAGACTGGGTTGTCCTTTTTCACCTTGTCTGGGTTAGTTGATGCACTGGGGACACGATTATAGCACTTAAACACGGAAAAAGTCTAATTTAAATAGAATTGTAGGAGATTTATGAGCATTTTATGTTGTCGTAACCCAATGGGATGCAACAAATGATTCTAAAGAAATCATTTTATTCAGCAAGGACACATTAAATTGATTAAAAATGGGAGCAAAGACATGTCTGATATTCTAAAATATAAAATATTTCTGTTAAAAAAAAAATGCTGTTCAATTCATCGACAAATAAAAAATGTTTATAATTCTAAACAAATATTTAATAAATTGTTCTGGAGCAGCAAATCGGCATATCCGAATGATTTCTGAATGACCATGTGATACTAAAGACTGGAGTAATGATGCTGAAAATTCAGCTTTGCACAATAGGAATAAATTACATTTTAAAATGTTTTCAAATATATACAAAAATAATTGACAGTATAACTGTTTTTAATGTATGTTTGATCAATATTGTTTTTTATTATTGTATTTAGCTGTTCGTGTACTGTGACGTGAAGCATTTTGTTTATTTTGGATAAACAATTTACTTGATGCTTTAAAAAAGTGTACATTGTATAAACTTGCGGTCATCAAATTACTTTACTGTTGCAAAATGAAATAATTTATTTAAAATACATTTATTTTATATTTCAAGTACACTTCAAATCCATTAACATACAGTTTTACTGACATATTGCTTATATAAAATTATAATTAAACTTTACTTGAAGTATTTCACCATCTACATTTCTTAATATTAAGCTTAAAATGTGTTTTAATATCACTATTAATAAGGATTATATGACCCCTGTATAATATCAGTCTTTAAAGGTAGGATGTTTAAAGTATACTTGCAATAGTTCCACTTTGTACTAATATAGTGTGTGCCAAGTAATGTCATAAACTTTGGCAAAGACTGATGGGTTGTTTATGTAAACTGATGTTCGCAACGTTAAACAACTTGCTTGGTTCATGTTGTATATGCAGCCAATAAGCTTGCTGCTTTACATTTAAATGGCTGGTTAGCATTCACTAGAGCATTTTGCAGTGTACTTTTAGAGTTCCTCTGAAACCCCAGCGCCACCTGTATAGATCTACTACAGGTTGTTATATATGCTATTTGTACAGCAGCAGTATGTCTTAAATACTCACACACAAAAGTGAGTACATCTCAAGGGACAATACTATAGAAATGAAACTTGGATATTTTATTAGAGTAGTCAATGTGCAGCTTGTATAGCAGCATAGATTTACTGTCCTCTGAAAATAACTCAACATACAGCCATTATTGTCAAAATAGCTGGCAACAAAAGTGAGTACACCCTAAGTGATAACAGCAGTATGTTGTTTAGCCATGCAAAGCCACATGCCCTATTCATCATGTTTATGTTTTTGTCTGCTTGACAGGATCATACAAAGTTGTGTATCTTGTATTAGAGCTGTTAAAATTAGATGTGTTAAGCTGCAGTTCATTGAGGGAAACATGGATTCCATTATATACTGTACAACATGATGCCTTCCCTCCAGAAACTAGGCAGAACAGCAGTTTTCCAACATGTTAACGATCCCAAACACACCACCAAGATGACAACTGTCTTGCTGAGGAAGCTGAGGGTGAAGGTGATGGGTTGACCAAGTATGTCTCCAGACCTGAACCCTATTAAGCACCTGTGGGGCATCCTCAAGCTTAAGGTGGAGAATCACCATGTGTCTAACGTCCAGCAGCTCCATGAAGAGTGGAAGAGGATCCCAGCAACAACCTGTGCAGCTCTGGTCAATTCCATGCCCAGGATGATTAAGGCAGTGCCAGATAACATTGGTGCTAACGCAATATATTGACACCTTGGACAGGTTCACTTAGGGAGTACTCACTTTTGTTGCCAGCTATTTTGACAGTAATGTCTGCATGTTGAGTAATTTTAAGGGGACAGTAAATCTATACTGCTATACAAGAGGCACATTGACTACTCTAAAATATATCCAAGTTTCATTTCTATAGTATTGTCCCTTGAGAAGATATACCAAAATAGTTGCTGAAATGTGAGGGGTGTCCTCACTTTTGTGAAATACTGTACATATGTAAATGTATTTGTAGTGTACTTGGCGCAAAATAAACGTCTTTCTAATACATTTTTTAAACTAGACAAGATATAGATTTTTAGTAGAGATCGAAGATGAAGGTCATTGTTGTACAGTGCGCTTTATATGCACAGCATAATAATTGCCGCCCTACTGAAAATCACGCAAGGCTAAGTATGGAATTGCAATCATTGTATTGTGCGCTTTTGTTCACTTATGATTTTTTTTTTCCAGTTGTCTGCTTAGCGCTCACAAGCCCCAGGTATTGATTAAGTGGTTGCTAAGCAACAGGTTGGCCACAGAAGTTGGCCATGAATAGAGGCTCTACTTGTTACAGTTAAAAGCTTTTTCTGGGGGTGGAAGGGTAACAGTGTCTTTTTCTCAGTAAGTTATGAATTGAAATGGTTCAGGGTATGAAAAGCTCTCTATTGACTAATGTAAACCATAAACTCTCTTATTTGCTATTAGTTTCTTTTTTAGCATTGAAGAGAACATGGAGGACTGTTTGAGGGATGGAGGTCACATCATTGTGCAGGCAGGTAGCAGAAAGACAAGGTTTTTGAATTCTCTGTCGTAGAAACCTCCGCAATGAGGGTGCGCGTACTGTGCATGCTTAGAGATTGCACATCTATTTGTTTTAATGACCTTTAGTGACCCTAGGTGTGGGATTCAGACTGGACACGTGTCCTTGGCTCCGTGACTTGTGTGTTCTGAGCAGAAATGTACAGGTCTTGGATTATAATTTAGTGAATAGGATTTTTTTTTTCATGTTTAAGAAAGACTCGCACTGTAAAAGCTTTTTCTGCCTTTCTTTTGGGAGCGATCGGTCTGTCAGAGAGCAGCAACATATGGACCAGGTGCCGCCAGGTGTGGACGAGCTGCTGAGACTTTGATAAGCTGTCAGGGTTGAACATTTTTCCTTGCTTATTAAGTCCTTTACAGCGATAAGTTGAAGAGGCAGCTTGACTTGACTGACAAGGCCACTTAAAGCCTGTTGCCAGGTTAAAGTTAGACTCAAAGAGTTGGACTCTTTTGAAAGTCGCAAAAGGCATTTTGTGCATACAGTAGCGCAGATTTTCATTTGTGGCTTTAAATAGAGATGCCGCTTTTCAGCTTGCACAAAAGAGTCATGTGACCGTGGTAATCAAGGCTGGATGTTGGGGGTTGAGAGGGTAGTTTTTTCTAGGGATGTAAACATGCTGTAAGCAGGTTTAATGCATTTGGTTGGCATTCAGGGTGACAGAATCTGAAAAAGATAAATACCTGTTGAATATCAGAAGTCAGTGTAAAGATATGAAAGCTTTGATTCTTGCATTTTTCTCCTTCCAGCTCTTTATGAAACTTTGATTTGTTCCAGTCATGCTTTTCTTTTGCAGATGGCATTGACTATTGCCTATTTGACGTTGCTCTACGATGGCGGTGTGCCTCTATTCATGCGCGCACTTTGAAAAGTACATTAGCAGGAATTTTATTCTTCGCTCTCGCTGATTTCTGTCTGAGAAATTCGTCTCTTAAGGGCATACAAGTCCTTGAAGTCACGTGTTCGCCTGACCATTAATTTTGATCAAATTGAGAGGGAGCCATTAGTCATGCCTCCTTGGGAGCACATGATGAGAATCTTTGGCTTCTTTTTTGTTATGTAGGAGTCTCATTTGCCTGGCAACAATTGGATGTGAGACTAATCTATGAATATTTCAGCTGTTAATGGGTTTCTTCCATTTGAAATAAATGCTCCTGCTTACCAGCACCCTCCCGCAGGTCTCCAGTCCCCTGCTGGCAGCGGTTTAGAAACACATCAGTCGGTGACGACGGCTAATAAACCCTGCCGTGTCTCATCAAATATGAATGAGTGATATCTGCAATTAAAAAGGACCCTGTTTTGATGTCCACACGACAAACCGTGGAGATTGAAGGCGTTTCATTTTTTCCTGTGTCAGAAATGTGCTTTATATTCATTTTAGTGAAGACTGCATGACAGATTTAATGGAAACAGATGGATACTAGTGTGTGGAGATGTCGGCTAATCCAAAGTGAGTGAACCATATGTCTGCCTCTGCCTATGAATGAAAATGAATTTAGGTGCATGTCGAGCTGTGCTGTTTATTTAGAATTGCTCAGTGCTCCAAATGTTTTGATGCAAAATTCACAGGGTGATTGATCTATATTGCACATGATATTTTCTCAAGACAAGGCCTCTGGTTCTGACTAATGTTACTGCACTTTAAATACATTTTTAGATTGTTACTGGGCTAAATGAGTGTGTCTAGTTTTCAGGGAACGCAGAGGAATCGCATCAGATGTTGTTTATGAATCAGTGCACACATGCTGAAGTATCTGTGATGAATGTATGTATGCCACGTGCTCTAAAAATGATCAAACCCATTCGAATTTGGATCAATGCTGGAGGAAATTTAATTTTAGGTCACATTTTGCTGCATAATATTGCAAACTTACAATTGAGGACATAGTATCTCTCTTACAAGCCCACTTCACAGCAAATAAGAAAAAATAAACAGCTCTATTGATACAGCCTAGCGTACATTCCACAGTTCACAGACAAAACCATACGCAGTGTTTGTCAGTGTAGATTGTCACCTAGAAGATGAACCACAGTCACAGTCAGTTTATAAACATTTCCACAGTATTTCGAATAAATTGTAATGTGGCTTTATTGTGCAAAACATTCACAGACTCAAAATTACAACCTGTTGTTCACTACATGTGTTCACGTTACCAGAAATCACAAAACTTGCACACAAAAGTAATGATCATTGCCTTTAGATTCCTGCAGTACTCTGCAATTCAAACTCATTATCATCACAATCATCTACTGTTGCTCTTTCTGTAACAACACCTGTAAACAGAAGACGACTACAAACACAAACCAAACAAAACCCCACAGCACAGTACACATCATCCCACGTTTCTCAAGGCTGTCATGTAGAAGCAGGTTAGCGTAGAGTATTCCAGAACAGGTTTTCGGTTTCGGAGGACGCTGGTGTTTGTTGACGCAAGATGGTTTTCAGCAGGTCATGTGGTTAGTGGTGACAGTTCCGCTCGGGTCACTTGACAAAATGCAGAGCCTCGCACTGAACCACTGATCCACGACTGCTGTCTAGGCTGGTGAGCAGGCGAAAGCCTCCTTTGAGAGCGAGCATCACCGTCTCCAGCTTCAGACACTCGAGTGTACACAAAAACGTGCTGTCCTGCTTCAGCACAAGTCGGGAGCCCTGCTCCGACTTGATGAAATGCCGGAACTGGATGATGTTGGACGACACCTCGAACTCCTCCGGAAAGCCATCCAGGCGGCTCTTAGAGATCTGCACCAGGCGGTTCTTTACCTTCTCGATGAAGGTGTTCTCGCTGCAGTAGACCCTCAGACCCTGCGAGCGCTCGTGGCTGTCTGTCACCTCCAGGAAGGCAGGCTCGCGCTGCGTGGCCTGCTGCTGCTCCCAGTCCTGCAGGGCTTGGGTCAGCTCGCTCAGCCGGTAGAAGTCGGCCTCGCGCCGGAGCAGCTCGGCTTCCTTGAAGTCGTCGGGGAGCACCAGCTCGCCCAGGCGCAAGAAGTTCAAGACGTGCCGGAAGATAGGCCCGTCGCGGTCGATGAAGGTGTTGCCCATGGAGTCCACGTGCAGCACGGGCTTCTTCCCCATGACCATCTCTTCCAGCAGCGAGCCAGGGTGCTTGGCCAAGGTGTGGCGCTGCGCGGCGTACAGGTAGCCCCCCACGTTGATGGTGATGGTGCCGGAGGAAGGTTTCTTAAAGCTCTTGCTGGGCTGCAGCAAGTCCGGATTGATCTGTCTCAGTTCACTCTCCATCCTTCTGAGATTCCATTCCATGCCGTGCCTCACACCCAGCCTGGCGGAGTGTGTGGGGAGCGTGCGCGTGAGCGGGCGGGCGGACAAATAGGAGCGCAGCTGAGCGGCGCTGGCATGGAGCGCGGGAGCAGTGTGCGCTGCCAACGGTGTCTGAGCCTTTCACAGCCACGCAAACGCACACATATATGTGTGCGCGCATGCACACGCAGTGGGAGGAGGGGTGTTAAGGGTGGGCTCTACTGCGTCAGCGGTGTGGGCTCGGAAAGAGCGAGCATTTTGCTCGCTGCCCTCCGCTCTAAAGGCTGAATTTAATCACCTTTCCACTTCAGCGCCTCACTGGCTCTGGCTCGGCAATTAGCGTCGCTGCCCTCTGATGAAAGAACTCCTCGGTTGGGTGGCGGCACGTGAACTCCCCGAGAGGGCCAAATCACAGGGATCCCACATAATGAACTCCCTCCGATGAGTGAGATGTTAATGCTTTGGCGTCTATCGTGTTAAGTCGTTGCTTTGGAAAGCCGTCTGTGTGATGTGCCGACAACTGTCAGCTTTATCGCCAAACGAGAGCCGTATCGAGTACAGTGTAGGTGTAGTTATGTAAATTTTTTGCTAGTCTTCATATCAAAAGGGATGAATGCATTAAAGCCTTCTCTCTGTCTCCGAGAGGCTTTGAGGTGCTCGCCATGACCCAGTTATCGGCGGAGCCGAGAAGGAGCCTTTGATAGGCTACGTCTTCGCTTGAAGTCATGGGGACTGAGCCCCTAATTGGCCCCAAGCCGTCTTTAAGGGTGTCGTACATGCAGCCCAGACGTTCGGTGCTGTGTCACCATATAAACCCCCCAGGGATGAGAACCCAGAATCGATATTCCTAATATAATCCTTGGGCTGAGTCTTCGTCTGTTACAAAGTAGACATGCCCTTAAACAGCAGCGAAATTCGCTATGACATTTTTCTCAGTGATGTCACTAACCGATGACAACCTGTCAGTCATTCTTGAATGACGGCACCTCTTTGGTATCCCCAGGACAGGGGTGATGGACCCTTCTGGGATACATTTTGTTTTGTGTACGTCATCAGCAGCTGAGAAGGGGTGGAGGATAATTTCACTCTTCGAGTGCTGGGGATGATTTGGTTTTACATATTCATCAGATGGACTAAATTGGATGTTTTCACACATACTTGTCAATTTTCCACTGGAGGAATATTTTAAAATATTGCATCATTGCATATTTTAATTTGCAAGCAAATTTGTTCTTGCTTCTGTTGTACGTGCTATGGCAGCTGGTATTTTGATTTATTAAATCATTTGAGTTTTACTTGGTATGGATGAGTTTTGAACAGCAGCACAGTCTAAGATTTGTGTCAAATCGTGATTGCTAACTAGATCTTTGGATAAATTAATGTCACATAAGATTGTATTAATCTTACAAACCAAGGGGAAATCATTTACAGATATAAAAAATAAATGGATATTACTAAAACTAACCTGTTGATTGATTGCATTAAGAATGGCAAACATTTTTGTATTACAATTTTTCTGAAATGTCATGTTTAAATGTGCAAATAAGGCATCATCTAATAAAATATACTATTATTTGAAAATATTTCAAGAACAAAAATGTGAACATTGGTTAAAACCAGGTTCAAAATGTTTTCAAATGGGGTTTTCACCACATTTTAGGAAGAAAATATTGCATAAAATCAGGCAAGTTATATGGACCATTCTACAGAATTGGTGCAAGCTCCTGTCCCACCACCAAAAACACATTTAAAAAGCTTTTAAGTATTAAAATCTTAGATGTTTACTAAGATCATTTTATAATCTATTGAAACTCACAATAAATACTAATAAATAAATATTTATAAATACAAAACATTACAGTCACTACCAAAACAGTACACCCAAGACCGAAACATGGGATCTTTTGTCAAACATAAGGTATACTGAATTATCAACTAAGATGTTATGATAGTGTTTGGTTCAATGTACATTCAAATAAATTAATCCTTAACTTTGAAATCAGTACGATCAACTTTTTTGCCAAAAATTGGATTCAAAATACAGCAAATCTCATAAATCACAGTTAAAATATTGTTAAAATTGTAATTGTTATTGATTTACCTCTGAAAACTTTTCAATAAAAGAGAAAAAAATATATTTACAATGTAGCTGTAAGCAAAATCTTAATAGGTCAATATAACCCTTATTATATATTTATATAATTCTGTTTTGTAGTGACAAATTTGGGGAGAAGAAAAATATTCCAATATTCTGACTTTGAACCAATTCTGTAAAAAAAAAAAAAAAAAAAAAAAAAAAAACATATAGGAAAATTAGGAATATAGGAATAAAATTGTGAAGTTTGGTGCTACTGAAGTGGAGCCTTTGAAGAAATGATTTATATTTGAAATCCACATGCAAATGAAAAAGTGTAATAAAATAAACACTTGAATGTGTATTTTAAATGTTTTTTCCCGACTAGTCTGAACATGCTATGGAAGCAAAATAGTCCAAAACAACAACAAAAAAACAATGTTTTTGTTTGTTGTGCCTTAGATTCAAATTGAGCATCGCCTAATTAATATTAAGAAGCTAAGCCTTCGCCATGTTGTGATGTCACAAACCACACGTCTGTGCGCCCTTGGCACCGACGCCACTTTTTTCCTCATTGCTTTTTTAAAGCGTGCCGCCCATGCACATAGCCATCTGATTACAGATGCAGTGACAGTTCATTATGTTCATATATGACTGATTATAGTTGTTATAGGCGATGGCTCGGTCATGGTTTAATCATCATGTGATTACTGGGTTTATTCATCTGCATTTGAATTGCAAACAGGGTTTAACTATGCCAGAGAAAATAGTGGGTGGCTGACCTGCTTTTTCTCATCTATCTCTTTTGTTTTAATTAGCGCTCTTGTTTGTTCAATTCGAAGAGGCCTGAATTGATTTTAGTTCATCGGTGGCAGACTGGCACAAGCAGGCAAATGTAGATCAGAGCACATGGATAGGAGATACTAGTTCAACTGTGCAGAAGAATATGACGGCTTGACAGTAATTGGAGAAAAAGTGGAGCAAATGCTGTGCTCTGACCAGATTCATAATCAGTTATGCATATTCATGAAACTACAATGGCCAAAAAACTATTTGGAAACTTAAGTCATGCAGTACAAAACAGAATAGCAAGCTGAGTCCTTGGAATGATAGCTCAAGAACACTTTTCAAAAAAAACAGAGATAATTCAGACAATAGAAATTGTAATGTTTTCCTCTATAAATGCCATTACAAACCATCAACTTTTAACTATTAAAACCATTAAATTGGTTTCCTATAGTGTGTTTCCATACGGGACATATTGCCATTTTAGGGTTTTTAACAAGCCTAACCAATAAAAGGCAACCAATTACCTGTAGAGACCCAGTAGGCACCTTTACAGTTTCCATTAAAACCAGCACAATTCCTATTACAACCAGTAAAACCATTACAAATTCTGTGATGGTGTCTATTTATTTTATTTTATTTTTTCAGGAGGGAAAGTAAACATTTAATGAAGATTTACTGTATGGATTACATGTCAGTTAGATATACTGAACACAAATCAAGAATTTGTTATGGCTGATCACAATTTAGTCATTTGTCCCGTTTTTGAAGAAATCATGACCACTTTGTACTAATTTGATCCCTCATTTTAAATCATGTCTACAAAAGAGGGAACAAATCACTAGTACAATGTGGTATTACTACAGTTTACCTAAAATTAGAGAACAGCTGAAGTCGTGGGAACAAATTACTAATTTTATTTTCAGAGTGTATTCCATTTCATGTCGTTGAAATAATGGCGCCCCCCAAAGTCCAAAATATGCATAAAACGATGTGAAATTTTTTAAATAACGTAAATCTTCATGGGTTTTTCACTACATATTTCAGTTTTACGCGCTACATTAAGCCATACAAGTCTTAATACCCAGGGTTCCCTTTAAAGAAAACTACAGGAAAAGAGTCCTTCCAAAAAAAGTGAGCAAATAATCTCTTCAAAAATGGACGGATGACTAATTTTATTGTTTATGATCTCATCATCCTGAGTGGCGCTTTCCATACACCATTATTACAAAGCAAAAACAGAATTGTCACAATTTGTACATTTACTAAAAATAAAAAACCTGAAATAAGTACATTGCATAAGTATTCATACCCTTAACTCTAAGTACTCTAGTACTTAGTTGAAGCACCTTTACAGTCTCCGATCTTTTTGGTACGGTGCGACAAGCTTTGTACGTCGGCATTTGGCAGTTATCTTCAATTTTTCGACTCACCTCTGAATCTCTGTCAGGTTGGATGGGGGAAGATGCACATTTTCAGGTTTCTCCAGAAATGGTTGATTGGGTTCAAGCACAGGCTGTGGCTGGGCCACTCAACTCTTGCTGTGAACCTTCTGCTCAGTCTCAGAGGTACTGAATGCTCTGGACTGGGTTTTCATTAAGGCTGTCTTTATATTTTCCTGTGTTCATCTTCACATATGATCATGGAGCTCATCTAGAGTGACCATCAGGATCTTGGTCACCACTCTAGCCAAAGCTCTTCTCCATCAATTGCTCAGTTTGGCCAGGAGGCCAGCTCTAGGAAGAGTCCAGGTTGTTTTAAACTTCTTCCATTATGAATAATGAAGACTACATGCTTCTGTGAACCTTTAATGCTGCCTTTAATTTCAGAACGTTTCCCCAGATGTGTGGCATACTGCAATCCTGTTTCTGACCTCTACAGGCAGTTTTTTTGACCTCAGGGCATTTTCATCTGTTAGACCTTTTATTAAGATGCGTGTGTGCCTTTCCAAATCATACCCATTCAGTTGAATTTGCCACAAGTTAACTTTATTTGAAGTGTAGTAACATCTACAAGTGATATGAATGCTCCTGAGCTAAATTTGACCTGTCCCAGATAAAGGTATAAATACTTATGCAATGTAATCATTTAAGTTTTTTATAAATGAGTTCAATGTCAAAAAACATTTTTTTTTTTTTTTTTTTTTTGCTTTGCCATTATGGTGTATGGTGTGTAGAATGATTTTGGGGGAAATGTAATTTACTGCAGTTAAGCAAAGCACTGTATTTGATAAGTTACCCTGGAATTTAACCAATGTGAAAAAAATCTGTGCATTTATACATTTTCTATGTTTGTTTGTTTTCTCCCTCAGTCTTAACAGCTGAATTTTCTTAAATATGAATTTAGCTTTTATGTTGTTGTCATGGAAACAAATCCTGATTCAGAATAAAGTGGCAGATACATATGGCTGTTCAAATGGCCACATATGAGACTGTAATGCCCTGCACCCTTAAGAGCATTTACCTCAAATTATCTGCCCTTCCTACCCTTGCTTCTGAATGATATTAGCCCTAAGAATCACCTTGGGAGCAGTTGAGAAGCTTTCATAACTGATGCATTGAAATTCATGCATTTTTAATTGCGACTTAAGTATCTAAATACATTTTGAGGCTGCCATACATGCTATTGTTCGAGATTGGCAGCTGCATGTTTGCAATACCTGCACAGTGTTTGCAGACATGGAATTATCAAGTGCACCGTATTTCAAAACAGATGTGGAAATGAAGCCGGCAGAGATGGAGCGGAGAGAAATTGTGCCACAGACATGATTTAAAAAGCCTCTGAAGCTTATTATTATTGTACTGTCATATCTTGTCCCAAAAATATCTCCCTCTACTCCCTCAGAGTCCTTTAAAAAGATTACAACTGTTATTGTGCTCTGGCAAATCTTCTCAATTTAATGGCACTCCACAAATTTCTGTGCTGAAAGGAATGAGGTTGATACTCCGTCGGCTAATGAAAAATCTTAATTGAAAAGAATAAATTAAATGCTGCCATGTCCTAAAATGGTGTGCAATACTAGACTTGCTTGGAAATGATCAAAATCAACAGGCGCCAGGGTGAGCGCTGAGACCTTGAGGCGCTGAAAAGGCTTCTTTCTCTGCTGTTGTGCGCTGATGAAGAGACTATGGGGATTGAAGCTCTGCCTGTAGGTGGGTGTGTGAGTGGAGATAGAGAGGTTGTGTCCTGCTGAGGGCTGGGGATGTTATTGCTCTCGTCTCTGAGGAAGTCAAACTGGTGGGATCTTGTGAGGAGGTGGAAGGCCGACCCCCATAACCTCGCTATCATCTCAGTATCGGATCTGCTGCCCACCATCGGTTTAAGCAACTCGCGCCACCCCCAAACGCAGTCCTACTCCATTCAGAGCCAGCATTATCTCTGGCTGATTTAAATATGAATTCTGTGTGGAAATACTTATGTAACGTTACCAGGCCTTGTAAGATGCACAAGTCACGTGACTCTCGGGGAGGGACGGTGCAGAGGAGATGCGAACCTCGAGGTCTCGTTTTGCCCTGACCCCTCTTCATAGCCTCCGGGTAATTGCGAGGAAAATGGATGCTTTGTTGAAGTTGTGAAACACAAGTGGGCGTTTTTATGGAGTTACTCCAACAAGTGCTCTAACGCTCATCTGGCAATAATTGCCAATAATTGTGCGCATTAGTGCCGCTCTGATGGATTTTGTGAGTGAAATATTCCTGCCCTTTTAAAAGGCCTCAGGGACAATAACCACAAGGCATTACAGGCACCGCTGTACAATTAATACAATCAATAGAAGCAAGCTAAACCATTAGGCCGACTTCGCGGTGCGCCATCAAACGAGAGCGGCGCAGCACAATGCCGATCCACAGGAGGGTGGCTCATTGGGGTTTGATTAAACTCATCACTCGTGGCTGGTTGACCACGTCGTTTTTCATACAAGAGTCAAACACTTCAGAATAGCGCCGTAAAAACTCCTGGATGAATCACAATATTTCAATTGTCACCTTGCAAGAGGGGTTTCGGGCTGACGCTTTATTAGAGAGTGCTTGCTGTTGAAGTATGTCAATGTTTTAGTCCAACGTGAAGCCATTAGCTGTGCTCGCAAAATTGTGATATTTTTAAACAGATTTGCTTATCCTTTGTGTGAGTGTGTAATGCATGACACATGGTGTAGGAACATGGCTGTGCACCTAAAAAATGCAAATTTTCTGAAAATGTACTCACCCTCAGGTCAGCCAAGATGTAGATGAGTTAGTTTCTTCATCAGAACAGGTTTGGAGAAATGTAGCATTACATCACTTGCTCACCAATGGATCCTGAATAGTTTTCCGTCCAGGGCTTGACATGAACTTTTTTTTGCTCACCAGCCACTGTAGCTAGTGGTTTTCTAAAATTACTAGACATTCAGGTTTTTCACTGGCCACAATTTCGTTGATGGGAAATCCTGTTTTATGTGACTAAAGTTACTGCGTACTCAAGTCTTTTTTTTTTTTTTTTGCGTATTTAAAGGATTAGTTCTCTTCCAGAACAAAATTTACAGATGATTTACTCACCGCTTTGCGATCCAAGATGTTCATGTCTTTCTTTGTTCAGTCGTGAAAAAATTATGTTTCTTAAGGAAAAGAAATCTCAGGATTTCTCTCCATATAGTGGACTTCAATGGTGCCCCTAAGTTTAAACTTCCAAAATGCAGTTTAAATGCAGCTTCAAATATTTCCCTAAAAATTAATATTATTAACTCCCTGGGTGTGTAAATAATGACAGATTAATTTTTGGGCGAACTGGTCGGTCTCTAAAATGAATAAAGTACAATTTCTTTTGTTTTTAAGACAAGGTGGCTCTTGAAGGCATGGTTGTGCAGCGAGCTGAGTGCAGACCTGCAGTCAGCGAGAGCTACATGAAACTAAAGAAGTCAGTCAAAGTTTGATTGATCACAATACTTCAATCTTGTCAAATGCATTTGATCTGAACATCTAAAGATGTGTGTTTTATTCACAGGCTCCAGATCGAAGAATCCACCAAACCTCTTCGTTTTTCCCAGAAGCTTGAGAAAGCCATCACAACAAATTACAAACCTGTGTCAAACCACAGTCATAATGTAAGTGTGTGTGTGTGTGTGTGTGTGTGTGTGTGTGTGTGTGTGTGTGTGTGATATAATTATGTGAGTGAACGAATGAATGCCCTGGTTTGATTATGCTTCTGTTCAGGTGGAATATGAGAAGAAAAAGAAAGAGGAAGGCAAGCGTGCAAGAGCTGACAAGCAAAAAGTTCTGGAAATGCTCTTCTCTGCCTTTGAGAAGCACCAGTACTACAACATCAGAGACCTGGTGGACATCACAAAGCAACCAGTGGTAAGTTGTTCAGCTCAAGGCAGATGAACGTGAAATACAATGTGTCATTATATAAACAAGAACTTGTGAAAAAGAAGTACACTTTGGTACACTTTTAAAAAGAGTACTTATTAAAGAACTAATACACTTTAAAGAGTCAGAACTGAATGTAATGTTTTTAAATATTATTCACACTTAAATTAGTTCACCACATTTCATCCAAGATGTTCACATATTTCTTTCTTCAGTTGAAAACAAATAAAGGTTTTCGAGGATTTCCCTCCATATAGTGGACTTTAATGGTGATCAACAGGTAGAAGGTCCAAATTGCAGTTTCATTGCAGCTTCAAAGGGCTCTACACGATCCCAGCTGAGGAGTAAGGGTCTTATCTAGAAATTCAGTTTCCGTTTTTTAAACGATCATGAAAATACAGTAATCGAGATTGTGCCCCATTCCGCCCTCTTTCCAGTGATGTGCTTTCGCTCCTCCATAAAAGCCTAATTTCACATGCAAATCAGCAAAATCACGACTTTCATAAAATGGGACGTGCTTAATTTATTAATGTTTCTTTGATGTTTGTTTTTAAAAGCGAGAAAGAGAACTTGTGCTGTTCTGTGTATGCGCTCAGATATGGAGCAGAACACAGGCATGTAAAGTTATCTTTTAGCTCAAGGTGCACACCTAAACGCTGAAATTCATGCAAAAATATTTCAAAATACAAATAATATTCCTTCTGCCATCTCTGTGCTTAATATTAATAAAATGTAAAAATACAAAGAGAAAAATCACTCACTGCTCTTGAATGAAGGACTTTTGAAGTTTTAATAAGAAACAAAGCATGTTTAATTCTTACAGTAAAGACGCTGTTTTATTTTACATTCAAATAATTACATTCAATTTCTGTAGTATTGTTAGACTGCTTTAGACTTGCATAAAAGTATTTAGAATTTTTTTTTTTCCAAAATATTTAAATTAATCACTAATATTACATTTTGGACCCAGTCATAATCATGTTAAATAATCGTGATTTTGATTTTTGCCGAAATCAAGCAGCCCTCAGACAGCCTTTACAAAAATTTCAAACAATGATGTTGGACGATTTTGAAGTTGGATGAGAAAATTTGATGTTTTTTTGCCCTACCTTACCTTTTTGAACAAAAGTACACAGACAAAGGACTATCCATGCCTGACCGTGCCAGCATGATTACATAATATGTGAAGTCGAGCTAGTGCAAGATGAGCATTTTTTTTTTGCAGCTTCAAAGGGCCCTACATGATCCCAGCTGATGAATAAGGGTCTTATCTAGCAAAACAATCTGTCATTTTAAAAAAGAATGATTTTGAACCACAAATGCTCATTTTCATTTCATTTTTTGGTGGAAATACCGACCTAGTGTTTACAAAGCGAACATGCCAAGAAATTCAGACAGCCTTTACAAAAAAGTAAAAACAAAGATGTTGGACGATTTTGAAGTTGGGTGAGAAAATTCAATGTTTTTTTGCCCTACCCTACCTGTTTAAACAGAAGTACACAGATGAAGAACTGTTCACGTGTGACCTTTCCAACATGATTACGTAATGTGTGAAGTCAAGCTACACTCTTAAAAATAAAGGTGCTTCAAAGGGTTCTTCAAGCGATGCCATAGAAGAACCATTTTTGGTTTCACAAAGAACCATTCAGTCAAACGTTCTTTAAAGAACCATCTCTTTCTTACCTTTTTATAATCTGAAGAACCTTCTTTCGCCACAAAGAACCTTTTGTGAAACAGAAAGGTTCCTCAGATGTCAAAGGTTCTTTGTGAAACCATTTAGACAAAAAAGGTTTTTCTATGGCATCGTAAAGCACCTTTATTTTTAAGAGTATAGTGCAAAACAAGCATTTTTTTGTAGAAAATGACTGATCATTTCACTAGATAAGACCTTTATTCCTCAGCTGGGATCGTGTAGAGCCCTTTGAAGCTTCAATGAAACTGCAATTTGGACCTTCAACCTGTTGATCCCCACTGAAGTCCACTATATGGAGAAAAATCCTGAAATGTTTTCCTCAAAAACCTCCATTTCTTTCCAACTAAAGAAAGAAAGACATGAACATCTTGGATGGCATGTGGGCGAGTAAATTCTCAGAAATCATACATGCATGAGAGATTAAACAAAGTAGCAAGAAATCGCAAACATTCTGCATGGTCTTGGTGTTGATTATATTATCATAGTTAAGTGAGCTCTTGATGATCTTATGGATAATTGCCACTTGACTGCTGCCTCTGTCTCCCTGAAGGATTGGCGAAATATAAATGTGATTGAAGTTACATGAGTCATAGCTAAAAAGAAACTAAACAGAACTGAGTAAGATAATTGTTACTTCCCACAGTGGTCTTGCCATTTAGTGAATAGATTACACTTGCGAGGCTAAATAAGGAATTTGGCACTTTTCACAAAGATGTTAGAGACGTGATTATAAGTTGCATGTTTGATTACATTATGGCAGCATGTGAAAGTCTGTCGATCTGCTCTTTGTCTAGATTTACCTGAAGGAGATTCTTCGAGAGATCGGCGTGTATAATTCCAGAGGGCCTCATAAGAGCACCTGGGAGCTAAAGCCAGAGTATCGCCACTATGAGGAAGGACAGGAGGAAGAAGAGGAAAAAATTGAGTAATAATTCCGTTTACATAAGCCTGGGTTTTTTTGTTTCATGTAACTTGTTTGTTTCTGTGCCAGGTCTCTTGTTCATAGACCTTGATCACTCCCAGGTGGAGCGGATGGATGTCAGTATAAAAATAATGAAGATAAACTTTTTTTCTTGGGTTACATAAAGAAGTGTTTCTCTAAGAGCATTATGAAATGAATACTGTAATTTGCATATGACTCTTACAGTCTTCTGAGTTAAGAGCTCTTGTGCTGATGGTTACAAAAGCACATTAATAACATTAATGAAAACGCAGTCACCCTTTGGACTTTATTCCATTAGTTTAATAGTTTCATAACTCTCGTCAGTAACAATTTGGAGGCTGAGCAAATAAACACATCAGTCCTGCTGGGCGGGAATAATCACATGCAAGAGTAAATCATACAAGATCACACGTGGGTCACACTTCAGCACGAAACTGAAGTAAAACAAAATTTGCACTGCAAGATTAAGCCTATTTTTAGGACCAACAAGGATTTTTGGATTGTTACATAATCACAGTTTCTTCCAAAATTCATTACTGTGGTGCCTTTTAGTGCTTCTGCATTTAATATTACACTCTGCAGCGTTTACTTATTGCCCTGTAGTTTGTTTTTCAGTTTAAATTAGCATGAAGGCCACACAATACCTTCATAATGTATAAATACTTTATATTTGGCAGTTAGTGCGGTCATATAAATATAAGAAACTTCATTTTTCTAAAAGTAAAATATAATTTTTGTTCAAGACAGGTGCCACCCGCCATATCTGGCAGAGATGGTTTCTCTGTTATTATGAAAAGGTCTTTTTTACCATCCCCAATATTGATGTTACAAAAAAAAAAAAAAAGAAAAAATCATTATTAAATGCATTTATGATTGGTCAAAAGCATATAAAAAATAAACTACTGTTAAAAGTCTGAGGTCAGAGTCTCTTATGCTCACCAATACTGCATTTATTTGATCAAAACTGTAATATTGTAAAATATTTATATATTATATGTGATGTATGTATTTTAATTAAGCAATAAGGTACGAGAGGCCGTGCTGTGTCGTGAATAAATCACGGCTGTAGGGCGTTGTTACCCCTTCAGCCGTGATTTATTCACGATACAGCACGGCCTCAAGTACCTTATTGCTTTTATAAAATGGTTACCACACAATAAAAGTATTAATATCAAAAATATATATTAATTTATATATATATTAGGTTTTACGTTTTCATAAAGTACAATCATTAACTGCCTTCCGCTGTAAAAAGTAGTCCCTAACTGCTAAAGCTTTGTTTACGTTGCTAAGGGTGGTTGCTAAGGAGGTTCAATGATACACAGAACGTTGAGTGAAGCGGTCGTAGCCGTGCTGTATCGTGAATAAAACACAGATGCTGACCAATCAGAATTGAGGAATGGAACTAACCGTTTTATAACTATAAATAACTAAAATAACTATAAAATAATGAAAGTATTTTCCTGTGAAGCAAAGCAAAATCTTCAGCATCATTAATCCATTCTTTAGTGTCACATGATCATTCAGAAATCATTTGATCAATGAAAGAAGAAACATTTCATCATCAATGTTGAAAACAGTCGTGCTGCTAAATATACATATATAACATTACAGATATATAAACCTGTATGGGCCATTCTACATCATTTGTTCAAAGTCAGAGTTAGAAACATCTCAGGGGGAAAAAATCACTAATTTTGTATGTATGCAAATTGTATAATATCCAAATTAACTATCTTAATTCTCATATTGTATTTTCAGAATAATTTGGGATATTTGTAGCCTGGAAAAATCCAGACCCTAATCTATTAAGATTAAGGGTCTGGGATCGAGCAATGAAAACTGCCTAACTCGAGGGGCGGCACCAAGCATGCATTTGAAACTCTTAACTGCACGCAATTGGATAATGCCACGACCAATCACAACAATACACGCTTAGCTACCAGCAGAGCTAAATGATGTTTCATTAACAAAGTTCGGGAGAAGCGCATCAGATGCTTAGCGTAAACATCACAAGTCAATCAGCGCCATAGGTTTAAATACAGCTGACTCACCTCAATTCACTCGATGGTTTATCAGTAAACCTCCACCACCCCTTCTCATCACTCCGAGTTCTCGCTACTCCTATTGGGGGGTAACGTACTCTGGGTTCGGGCCACTCCCGAGCTCGGAGCCCTTCACCGGACAGCACGCCAAACATGCACTACTATTCTCCGGCTAATTATATGTAAGCGTGAACTCGTGAACTGATTGATTAAACTCTTGCCGTATCCAGTCGGCAAAACGGCAAAAACGTCCTTCTTGCAAAGGAACGATTCGAGTTTTCGGTTTTCTGTTCCTCTTTTATATGGTAATCCAAGTCTAACTCGTTCATTGTAGCGGCCAAAGCCGTTTCAAACAACTTGTTGTTCATCTGTAGCGACAGCGATCTTTCAAAGTTTACTATATGATTCGGACGTCGCAGTGCTGTCATCATCAGCTTAGCTCGCCTCTGGCCCGCCTACATCAGATACACAGATTTGATTGGTTCCCACAATTGCTTACGTATTGCAGTAACCTGCATCATTGCTCGATGCCAGAGTGTCTTGCAGAGACAATTCAAATTGTGCTCTCGCGAGACCTCTGGATTTCCAGGGTAGGATATTTGTCCTCTCCCTAAATTTGTCACTACTGAAACATATATATCATTTAATAAAAATGGTTATATTGACCTATTAAGATTTTGCTTACATTTATCTTGTAAATATATTTTGTGCTATTTCATTGTTTTCAGAGGTAAATCAGTAACAGTTACAATTGATACAATATTCCAAGTGTGATTTATGAGATTTGTTGTATTTTGAATCCAATTTTTCTTTGTAAAAGGCAAAAAGTTGATTATAGAGATTTCAAAGTTAAGGATTCATTAGTCTGAATATACATTGAACCAAACACTATCATAACAACTTAGTTGATAATTCAATATAGTTTATTTTTGACAAAACATCCCGTGTTTCAGAAGTGACCACATCACATTACAGAACTTTAACTTGCATGCATCTAAAATCTTGATTATTTCCCCAAAATAACAGATTATGTCACTTTTTCATCATCGTTTCGCTCGTGACTTTTACATACTTTTGACAATTTTATATACTTTTGGGCCCAGCTCAAAGATGCTAATCAGTAGGAAAGGAAAGGAAAGGAAAGGAAAGGAGGTGACGTAAGGCCAAGTATGGTGACCCTTACTCGGAATTTGTGCTCTGCATTTAACCTATGTGCACACACACCCAGGGCAGTGGGCAGCCATAGCGGCGCCCGGGGAGCAGTTGGGGGTTCGGTGCTCAAGGGACTCACCTCAGTCGTGGTATTGAGGGTGGAGAGAGTGCTGTATATTCACTCCCCCACCTAAAATCCCTGCCGGACCTGAGACTCGAACCCGCAACCTCTGGGTTACAAGTCTGACTCTCTAACCATTAGGCCACGGCTGCCCCCCTACAGTACAGTACAGTACAGTACAGTACAGTACAGTACATGGTTAAAATCATAGTTCTGAACAGCTTTACACATAACTACATTTTATGGAATAACACCCAAAAAAACAAATATGTCACATCTGAAACTCACCAAATGTTTCAGTTTTGACTGAGCTATAGGTTCAATAGTATCTAAAATTGTCACTACCGAAACAATACTAATCAGCACATGGTTAACTAACACAGTTCTGAACAGTTGCACACACATAACTACATTTTATGGAATAACGTCCAAAAAAACCAAAGATGTCACAACTGAAACTAGGTTCAAAAGCATCTAAAATTGTCACTACCGAAACAAAGATGCTAATCAACACATGGTTAGCTAGGACAGTTCTAAATCGTTGTATTAACATAAAAACTATATTTTATGTAATGACAATAATTCATGTAATTTTTATCAATGTGCTTAGAAAAAATTAACAAAGAGACAAAACAAAGGCACTGATATATATATATATATATATATATATATATATATATTTAAGATCAGTCAGTGCAAGTTTCTTTCAGTTGAAACAGCTCAGACTTCAATTTTACCCTAGGACTAGGCTTAAGGCTTGTCTGTGAAACCAGGGGTAAATATGGAAAAACACCCCCCCAAAAAAGGGTGCTTAGTTGCAGAAAATATGTTTGGTAGTGACGTTCCACACAGATAGTGAAGTTTTTCATACTTCTGAACAAAACACTGGGGCCCCATTGATGACGGGGATGTAGTTAAAAAAAGAAAAAAAAAAATCATTCTCAGCCAATTGACTAAAACATAGTTTTTTTTTGTTTTTGTTTTTTTTACAGTTTCATGATTTACAAAGAAAAAAAACTTTATTTTTGTATCAGCTTATTTGAAACTGAAAACTTCTGGAAGGTTGTCTTTACAGTCACTTGATAAAAATCCTTACCATAACATATGAAAGTGAACCCAAACTTAACAGTGTGTAAACAAGCTGTAATTACCAAGATGCAGGCAAAGTCAATTATTCTAAATGTTTTCATTACATTAAGCAAGCATTAAACAATAAGATACAATTGCAGTACTCTTTGTTTGCATGTTATCATCAAATCTTTATTATGAAAATGGAAGACATTACAGTGTAAATCATAAGACAATAATATTAGCCAACATCATGTGTACTAAAATGATACATTTACATCTCTGTTCATCTGGGCTTTCTCTCCGAGCCCTATCTGAAGTGTGAAAGCCATGTGTGGTAGGTACTGTAGGTGTGAAATTCTTATTCTCTCACCACCTTCATACATTTTTTTTCAGCCTTTTTGGCCCTCCACTGTTATTTTTCATCGGCTCAGGCTGATCCAGCACGCCATCTGGATTTATGGTTTTGCCTGTGGAAAAACTGGCAGAAGAAAAGAAAATCAAAAATAGAGCCCCGAGACCTTAAACAACAAAAACCAGCATCGACAAGATGTGCTCAGCTAATACATGCAATAATGTTGTTTCACGGGTCGTGACCTCAGAGATTTGTAGTCATCATAGCACATCTTTACTAGGGATGCACCAAAATGAAAATTCTTGGTTGAAGCTGAACAAAATTACACACTGGGCTGAAGGCCCATTACCAAATACGGTTTTTCGTGCCGACATGTTTGCTGCACTAGTGCGCACCTCTATTTGATTGCGTCATTGTTCGGTATATTTTAAACACCGTAAGCGCTTTTTTTTTGCTATTTTCTGCCAAGTAATTTTGGTTGCTAAATGTTCGGTGCATCCCTAATCTTCACTGTTAACGTCTTAACATTCTTTTAGACCATGTTGCTAAACCATTTGCACTAAAGGTGCATTTAAGATTTAAATTTTTTTTACCTCAATCCTTTGCGGTTATATTTTGATTGCATGCCATTCAAAGTTTCTCTTCATCGTGGATTAACAGCTGCAAACCTAAGAAAGACAGAAAAAAAAAAAAAAAAAAAATCCAGCATGCCATCTGGATTTATAGTTTTGCCTGTGGAAAGAATGGCAAAAGAAAAGAAATCAAAAATAGAGCCCTGAGACCTTAAAGCACACAAACCAGAATCGACAAGATGTGCTCAGCTAATACATGCAATTATGTAGTTTCAGTGGTCGAGACCTCAGCAATTCAAAGTCATCATTGCACATCTTTACTGTGTTAACGTCTTGACATTCACTTTAGACCATGTTGCTAAACCATTTGCACTAAAGGTGCATTTAAGATTTAAATTTTTTTTACCTCAATCCTTTGCGGTTATATTTTGATTGCATGCCATTCAAAGTTTCTCTTCATCGTGGATTAACAGCTGCAAACCTAAGAAAGACAGAAAAAAAAAAAAACAAATCCAGCATGCCATCTGGATTTATAGTTTTGCCTGTGGAAAGAATGGCAAAAGAAAAGAAATCAAAAATAGAGCCCTGAGACCTTAAAGCACACAAACCAGAATCGACAAGATGTGCTCAGCTAATACATGCAATTATGTAGTTTCAGTGGTCGAGACCTCAGCAATTCAAAGTCATCATTGCACATCTTTACTGTGTTAACGTCTTGACATTCACTTTAGACCATGTTGCTAAACCATTTGCACTAAAGGTGCATTTAAGATTTAAAGCGTTGTACCTAACAATCCTTTGCGGCGTTATTTTGTTTGCATGCCATTCAAAGTTTCTCTTCATCTTGGATTAACAGCTGCAAACCTAAGAGAGAGAAGAAAGAAAACAGCATTGAGCTCATTCACCATCATTTAAGCCATGCAGGCATAATATCAGTTATAATGCATATTTATGAGGCAGAAGGGCTCTTGACATAGTGAGCACTTACTCGTATGCTAATGCAGTACCTGATGGACAGGTAACAGCCACCTCCTGCATGTTAAATGCATTTTCATTTAATAGGCACCTTCACTGTGCTCTCAGCTGATGCACAGGTCATGGTGAGAACAAGCAGCCCCTATCCCGTGTCCTGCAGCCAGTCTATGAGAAAGAGGGAAGTGTCAATCAGTCATCTCATTACTTCAGTCATTTCCCATGATTTAGTCAAATGAATGTATAAGGGTCAGAGAAGTGACACTTTTTGGGTTAGGATCAATCGAGTTCATTGAAGATAAGTTATGAAGCCGTTTTAGGTGACAACTTAAACTAAAAATTTTAGATCTACATGAATGCGTGGCAAAATCATTAGGGTTATTATATGCATTCTTACTAACATAAGAACTATTGCTGATAATTGTGAACCAATAATTTAAATTTTAAAGTCTCTTCTGCTAACCAAGCCTGCATTTATTTGATCTAAAGTACAGCAAAAACAGTACAAGATCAACTTTGAAATTTTTTACCATTTAAAATAACTCATATTTGAATGCATTTTGAAATGTAACTGATTTCAAAGCAAAATTTCAAGCATCATTACTCAGTCACATGATCCTTCAGAAATCATTCTAATATTGGGATTCGCTGCTCAAACATGTAATTATTTGTAAACGGCACAGTAGAATTTGTTTCAGGTTTCTTTGATGAATAGAAAGTTCAGAAAAAGTATTTATCTGAAATAGAAATCCTTTGTAACATTATAAATGTCTTTATCACTTTATCAATTTAAAGCATACTTGCTAAACAAAAGTATTAATTTCCCGCCAAACATTATACTGAAAGTTCTTGAATGGTATAGTATTGTATAATAATACAAAATGTATTACAAAAATTTCAGATAAATACTCATCTTTGGGTTTTTCTATTCATCAAAGAATCCTGAAAAAAGTAGCACCGAACAGTTTTAAATATTGATAAAAAAAAAAAAAAAAAAAAAACGTTTGTTGAACAGCAAATCAGCATATTAGACCGATTTCTGAAGACTGGAGTAATGATATTGAAAATGTAGCTTTGAAATCAGAAATATTACACTTTAAAAAATTCAAATAGAAAAGTTATTTAAAAATTGTGCCTTTTTTTGTACTTCGGGTTAAATAAATGCAGGCTTTGTAAGCAGAAGAGACTTTAAAAAACATCATCGAAAACTTTTGACTGTTAGTGTATTTACATACAAAGAAAAATGCTTTAAACATTTTTAAAGTGTGCATGCATGCATTAATTTGCAAATAAGTTGATGGATTGAGTAACTTTCATTTCTAAAAACTAAAAAACAGGTACAGAAAGCCTCTCCCTGCAGCAGGGGGATAAAAATAGCCCCATACTTATTCAAATAAGAACTGTCTGTAACAATTTTATATATAATTCTAAGTTGTTTATGATAGTCAATAATCTACAAGGCATGGAGGAGAGCACGTGTTTAGGCCAACGCACAGCCCTGCACAGCATGGCCCGCCAAACCAGCTAACATGCTGCAAAACAACTCAATACCTATATTCATACAAGACTCTTATTAAACGTCAAATTACCTGATATGCTGTCTTGGTAAGTCATGGTAGCGAACTGTAATTGGGTCATTGATATATTAGGAGTTGAGCCTCAAGACCTCCAGCTGCCTCTGCTGCTGCTTCTTGGAGAAAGGGGGAATGAATTCTTGCTTCTGGGGTTTAAAAGCGGCAGGAAATGCATCACTCGCTTCTCTCCGCCCATCGACCGGACATGTGCGCCCTCTACAGGAGACCACTCACACATACGGTTTGTTATTCTACTTTAAACTTGCAACAAAAATACAACAAAACCATTTAATTAGTTGCAAATTTAAGTTGCTGTTAGCGAATTGAGTTGTTACAGTGTTCTTTCTGTAAATATGTACATTGCCGTTCAAAAGTTTGGGATCATAAAGATTTTTAATATAATTTTTATATGATCAAAATACAGAGAAAACTGTTATTTTTTCGAAAGATTATTGCAATTTAAAATAAGTTTATTATTTTAATATGCTTTAAAATATAATTTATTCCTGTGAAGCAAAGTTTAAGTTTTCAGCATCATTATTCCAGTCTTCAGTGTCACATCCTTCAGAAATCATTCTAATATGCTGATTTATTAATTATTATCAATGTTGGAAACAGTGCTGCTTAATATGTTTTGGGACCAGTGATACTTTTTCAGAATGCTTTGATGAATTAAAAGTTAAACAAATTCAAAATATAAATTTAGTTTAACAATATACATGACCATTAAGAAGTTTAGGGTCAGTACATTATTTATTTATTTATTTATTTATTAAGAAATTTTATTCAGCAAGGATGTGTTACATGAATAAAAGGTGATAGTAAAGACTTACTGGCCTGGTTTCACAGACAGGACTTAGACTAAGCCAGAGTTAGGCCATAGTTCAATTAGGACATTTAAGTAATTTTTATAAACATAACTTAAGAAAAACTGATGTGCATCTTGAGACAAAACAAAAACACCAACATATTTTAAGACCAATCAGTGCAAGCTTCTTTCAGTTGAAACAGCTCAGACTTACATTTTAGTCTGGGACTAGGCTTAAACCTTGTCTGTGAAACTGAGGGATATTGTTAAAAAATATATTTCTATTTTGAATAAATGCTGTTCTTTTCAACTTTTTATTCATTAAAAAAAGAATAAAAGAACTGTTTCCATCACTGAACATAAATCAGTATATTAGAATAATTTCTGAAGGATCATATGACACTGAAGACTGAAGTAATGGCTGATAAATATTCAACGCTGCATCACGGAAATAAATTATATATATATATATATATAAAAGAAACCCAATATAAAAAATTGCAACAATATTTCACAATATCACAGTTTTTTTTTTTTTTTTTGATCAAATAAATACAGCTTTGGGGCCAGTTGTTTAAAAGTAATCTGACTGGGTTTGGCCATCAGATTGGATCAAATTTTGAAAATGGGTTCAAAAGGGGAAAAAAAAGATCACAAAATCCGATCTTGGTTTTGATCTGGATCTGAAGAAAACGGTGGATTTCAACTTCCACAAAAAAAATATTTTTTAATTAATTTATTAATTTTTATAATAAATTAATAAATAATTATATTATTTTTTTACATGCTATATTCCCAATTCCCAAACAGCTGTCAATATTAAACATATAAATAAATATGCATAAATATTTACATGTACATAAATATTTAATTTTTTTATTGTCATTGTAGTTTTTTTTTTTTAACTACACATTTTATAATGTAAATTCATTCTATTATCAAAAAAGCCATGCAGAAAGTCAATGACCTCACATCGCCACACTTTGTCTCAAAGCAGTATAGTACAGTTCTTATAGTAATACACCAGAGATAATTTAATCACATGACACATGACTTTTGATAAATGCAATTGGAGTTCAAACAAATATGATATAAAAAAAAGGTGGGGTTATTTTCTCCCAAGTACTCCTCGCTGCAGACTGTAGCGCGGTGACGTCAGGTACCTACGTCAGGTATGTGTTTACCGCGCATGCGCAAAGTGACGTATGGTATGCCTGTGTAATTTGCATTGCGTGGTGACGTTAGGCGTTTTCGCGTCGTTTGTGACGTAACGCGTCATTAAAACGCATGCGCATACTTAACATAATACTCTTATAAAATGTAAAAGTATTAAAAAAAGCTAAGGTGAAAAAAAAGAAGGGGAAAAAACAGTAATATGTAGTACAGCACAAATCCATGATTTTAACCATGTCTGAGGTAAAATTATATGGAATTACAGAGTTTATTCTGTAATATTTGTGTAGTATTATATACAAGGTATTAACATTGTTGCACTTTATTTCACTGTGTATATTGTAACATTACTCTGCACCTTATATGTTTCTTATTTTAACGTTTCCTCTGTCATGATTCTTGTTTATTTAGTATAATTATGGACATTTTTCTGTTGCTTTGGCAATTCTGCCTGTGGAATATTTAAGCCAATAAAGTAGTATTAAGTTAAATAGACTACATACAGTATATTTTCAGTGTCTACATCCCATTTTATGCATGGTGCCTCCAAAAAAACAAACTGATAACAGTGATATTTTATTGCAAACAACAAAACAAAATATAATTGTATATACTGTGACGAGTCGGCTGCCTCCCCCCTAATTATCATCACCACCCCGTCCCTTATTCGCCGCCCTTCTCCAGGCTCCCAACGGGAGTGGGTGTGTATGAGAGAGGAGAGTCGCGAAAACATCCCGGGCTGGCGGTGTGTGATGAGGAGCACGTGAACTGAATGAAGCCTCATCACCGCCGCTGCGGGTCCGGATGAGGACCGCACCCGTGACGGCTAACGGGCCAGGATGCCGGGCCGTTTCATCCCCCAGAAGTGCCGCGGAGGAGGAAGATGCCGCTGAAGAAGCCGTCGCCCCTCGCGCCCCGGACCTGAGCAGGCGCCTTCACGACGAGGACACCAGATTCCCCGTTTATTTGGACACATTTACCCCCTTGGAAACTTGT